>NC_060193.1:52540120-52707745 GCF_021184085.1 Oncorhynchus gorbuscha
AAGTGCAGCCCTGCGAAGTGACAGCATCACAGAGGATGATGACGACTATATGAATCCAGCCAAACTGCTCCCATCTCACCACCAGGGGCTCAGTCTGATTGAAAATAACAAGTGAAGAGGCGTAATGGTTGAACATTTTATCATGTATGAAAACAGTTGTGATAAAGGCCTGAAATGCAAGCAACAGGCACACACACTCCCTTCAAGTAGGATCACACATAGACCCTTGTTTTAATCAGCACACACACTCCCTCCATGTAGGATCACACATAGACCCTTGTTTTAATCAGCACACACACTCCCTCCATGTAGGATCACACATAGACCCTTGTTTCAATCAGCACACACACTCCCTCCATGTAGGATCACACATAGACCCTTGTTTCAATCAGCACACACACTCCCTCCATGTAGGATCACACATAGACCCTTGTTTTAATTAGCACACAGTTTGGTCCCATGCATCTTTATTATGGTCTTATTATTAACCACCCACTTCATGCATGTGTGTGTGTGGGTGTTTGAGTGTGTGTGTGAGTGTGTGAGTGTGTGTGTGTGCGTATGTGTGAGTGTGTGTGTGTGAGCGTGCGTATGTGTGTGTGTGTGTGTGTGTGTGTGTGTGTGTGAGTGTGTGTGTATGCGTGAGTGTGTGTGTGTGTATGCGTGAGTGTGTGAGTGTGTGTGTGTGTGTGTGTATGCGTGAGTGTGTGAGTGTGTGTGTGTGTGTGTGTATGCGTGAGTGTGTTTTTTATTTATTTATTTTTTACCTTTATTGAACTCGCAACTTTTCGGTTATTATTCCAACGCTCTAACCACTAGGCTACGCTGCCGCCCCAGTGTGCGTATGTGTGAGTGTGTGTGTGTGTGTGTGTGAGTGTGCATATGTGTGAATGTGTGTGAGTGTGTGAGTGTGAGTGTGCGTATGTGTGTGTGTGTGTGTGCGTATGTGTGAGTGTGAGTGTGTGAGTGTGCGTATGCGTGTGTGTGTGTGTGTGTGTGTGTGTGTGTGTGTGTGTGTGTGTGTGTGTGTGTGTGTGTGTGTGTGTGTGTGTGTGTGTGTGTGTGTGTGAGTGTGAGTGTGTGAGTGTGTGTGCGTGTGTGTGCGAGTGTGCGTATCTGTGAGTGTGTGTGTGTGTGTGTGTGTGTGTGTGTGTGTGTGTGTGTGTGTGTGTGTGTGTGTGTGTGTGTGTGTGTGTGTGTGTGTGTGTGTGTGTGTGTGTGTGTGTGTGTGTGTGTGTGAGTGTGTGTGTGTGTGTGAGTGTGTGTGGGCGTGTGTGTGTGTGTGTGTGTGTGTGTGTGTGTGTGTGTGTGTGTGTGTGTGTGTGTGTGTGTGTGTGTGTGTGTGTGTGTGTCTGTGTGTGTGTGTGTGTGTGTGTGTGTGTGTGTGTGTGTGTGTGTGTGTGTGTGTGTGTGTGTGTGTGTGAGTGTGAGTGTGAGTGTGTGTGAGTGTGTGTGAGTGTGTGTGTGTGTGTGTGTGTGTGTGTGTGTGTGTGTGTGTGTGTGTGTGTGTGTGTGTGTGTGTGTGTGTGTGTGTGTGTGTGTGTGAGTGTGTGTGTGTGTGTGTGTGAGCCATGTGTAGGCCAGACTACCTCCCATGCATCTTTCTTTTTCTTTGTTATAATGAACGATTTGTACAGCACCCCTGTCTCCGTGACAAATGAACACCTTGTTCTCTGTGACCCAAACTGTGATCCTCTGTTTGTTGTAACGCACCAGAGCAGTGCTTGAAAAATAGCCCCCTCTGAAATAGGTCTTCTACCTGACCTGGGAGAATTACTGTATTCACATAGGACTACTCTTATTGTAATCTATTCCTATGGGGTTGAGTAGGAATAAGTTGGTTTATTACATTTTTTATTTGACCTTTTATTAAGTAGGCAAATCAGTTATGAACAAATTCTTATTTACAGTGACGGCCTACACCGGCCAAACCCGGACGACGCTGGGCCAATTGTGCGCCGCCCTATGGGACTCCCAATCACAGCCAGTTGTGATACAGCCTGGATTCAAACCATGGTGTCTGTAGTGACGCCTCTAGCACTGAGATGCAGTGCCTTAGACCGCTGAACCAGGGTCTGTAGTGACGCCTCTAGCACTGAAATGCAGTGCCTTAGACCGCTGAACCAGGGTCTGTAGTGACGCCTCTAGCACTGAGATGCAGTGCCTTAGACCGCTGAACCAGGGTCTGTAGTGACGCCTCTAGCACTGAGATGCAGTGCCTTAGACCGCTGCGCCACTTATATCACCTTTACATGCTGCATTGTCCAAATCTACAATTGGATTGAATCCCAGACATAGTTTCAGTCACCAGAAAAGTTGATAATTGCGTAACGTTGGTTTCCTGAGGTGAAACCTTCATGTTCTACATAATAAGACATTCTGGCTTCCTGTCCTTGTAAATGAAAGGTAGTCTTTAGAAATAATAACTCAATTGTTTCTACTTTATAGTGTGGACCTACTGTGGTCATTGTGGAGAGGGAGGAAGAAAGAAAAGAGAAAGAGCTAGACAGAGAGAGAGAGAGAGAGAGAGAGAGAGAGAGAGAGAGAGAGAGAGAGAGAGAGAGAGAGAGAGAGAGAGAGAGAGAAACAGGGAGAGAGAAACAGGGAGAGAGACAGAGGCAGAGTGGCAGAGACAGAGAAACAGATACAGAGAGAGAGAGAGACAGCGAGAGAGAGAGATATAGAGAGAGAGACATTACAAGAGTATTTCCATTCACCATTGAAAGACAATATAGTGTACAATTATGGTCTAGATCAGTGGTTTTCAAACTTTTAGTCCCGTACCCCTTCAAACATTCAACCTCCTTCAAATGTACCCCCTCTAGCACCAGGGTCAGTGCACTCTCAAATGTTGTTTTTTGCCATCATTGTAATCCTGCCATACAAACAATATACGATACATTTGTTAAACATAAGAATGAGTGTGATTTTTGGTCACAACCTGGCTCGTGGGAAGTGACAAAGAGCTCTTATAGGACCAGGGCACAAGTAATAATAGAATAATTATCAATCATTTAGCTCTTTATTTAGCCTTCGTTACATATAAAACCTTATTTGTGAATAAAAAATTGTGAATAGCTCACCACAGGTTAATGAGAAGGGTGTGCCTTGAAAGGATGCACATAACTCTGCAATGTTGGGTTGTATTGGAGAGAGTCTCAGTCTAAAATTATTTTCCTCACCCAGTCTGTGCCTTCATTTAGATGTCATGCTAGTGAGGGCCGAAAATCCACTTTCACATAGGTACGTGGTTGCAAAGGGCATCAGTGTCTTAACAGTGCGATTTGCCAAGGCAAGAAACTCTGAGCACAACCCTATCCAGAAATCTGGCAGTGGCTTCTGATTAAATTCCATTTTCACAGAACCGCTTGTTGCAATTTCGATGAGGCAAGTAGTTAGTAGTAAAACCTTGAAATCTCTTGTTCAGATATAGTGGACTGGAAGCAGAAGAAAGGGATGACGAATCCAGTTGTTTGTGTCATCCGTTTCGGGGAAAGTACCTGCGTAATTGTGCACCCAACTCACTCAGATGCTTCGCTATATCACTTTTGACATTGTCCGTAAGCTTGAGTTCATCTGCACACAAAAAAATCATACAATGATGGAAAGACCTGTGTGTTGTCCTTGTTAATGCAGACAGAGAAGAGCTCCAACTTCTTAATCATAGCCTCAATTTAGTCCCGCACATTGAATATAGTTGCAGAGAGTCCCTGTAATCCTAGATTCAGATCATTCTGACGAGAAAAAATATCACCCAGATAGGTCAGTCGTGTGAGAAACTCGTCATCATGCAAGTGGTCAGACAAGTGAAAATTATAATCAGTAAAGAAAACTTTAAGCTCGTCTCTCAATTTTTAAAAAACGTGTCAATATTTTGCCCTTTGATAACCAGCACACTTATTTCTGTATGTTGTAAAAGCGTTACATGGCCGCTGCCCATATCATTGCATAATGCAGAAAATACAAGAGAGTTCAGGGGCCTCGCTTTTTTAAATATTTTTTTTATTTTTTTTATTTCACCTTTATTTAACCAGGTAGGCTAGTTGAGAACAGGTTCTCATTTGCAACTGCGACCTGGCCAAGATAAAGCATAGCAGTGTGAACAGACAACACAGAGTTACACATGGAGTAAACAATTAACAAGTCAATAACACAGAGAAAAAAAGGGGAGTCTATATACAATGTGTGCAAAAGGCATGAGGAGGTAGGCGAATAATTACAATATTGATTGTCAAGCCCAGCTGATTTATACGGGTCCAGGTTTTGCAGCTCTTTCAGAACATCTGCTATCTGGATTTGGGTAAAGGAGAACCTGGAGAGGCTTGGGCGAGGAGCTGCGGGGGGGCCGGGGCTGTTGGCCGAGGTAGGAGTAGCCAGGCGGAAGGCATGGCCAGCCGTTGAGAAATGCTTGTTGAAGTTTTCGATAATCATGGATTTGTCGGTGGTGACCGTGTTCCCTAGCCTCAGTGCAGTGGGCAGCTGGGAGGAGGTGCTCTTGTTCTCCATGGACTTCACAGTGTCCCAGAACTTTTTGGAGTTGGAGCTACAGGATGCAAACTTCTGCCTGAAGAAGCTGGCCTTAGCTTTCCTGACTGACTGCGTGTATTGGTTCCTGACTTCCCTGAACAGTTGCATATCGCGGGGACTGTTCGATGCTATTGCAGTCCGCCACAGGATGTTTTTGTGCTGGTCGAGGGCAGTCAGGTCTGGAGTGAACCAAGGGCTGTATCTGTTCTTAGTTCTGCATTTTTTGAACGGAGCATGCTTTGTTAACAAAGTTAACCACTTTCACTGTAGCGACTAAAAAGTATTTCAAGCTTGCCTGTCCTAGCCACTCGGTAACTGACCTTATAAGACACTTCCAGCCCCTTCTTATTAATGCTATCTGTTGCTTGTATACATGTTTTTCTACTCAAAACCATTTTTTAAATGGTCATGTTTTGTTTCTAAATTTCTGCACAGGAGTGAAGGTTTCCTACGAGAGAGTCAAGGTTAATGTGATTGGATGTTAATTATTTGACGAGGCTCCCTGTATTTGACATTGTGTTGTTATTTCGCTGAACACTAAATGGTTTAATTGTATTTCTGGCAGTGAAACGAGAACAGGGCCAGGATATAACCCCACCTACTTTGCCAAAGCACAGCCCCCACACCACTAGAGGGATATCTTCAACCACCAACTTACCATCCAGAGACAAGGCCGAGTATAACCCACAAAGATCTCCGCCACGGCACAACCCAAGGGGGGGCGCCAACCCAGACAGGAAGATCACATCAGTGACTCAACCCGCTCAAGTGACGCGCCCCTCCTAGGGACGGCATGGAAGACCACGTCAGTGACTCAACCCACTCAAGTAATGCGCCCCTCCTAGGGACGGCATGGAAGACCACGTCAGTGACTCAACCCACTCAAGTGACGCGCCCCTCCTAGGGACGGCATGGAAGACCACGTCAGTGACTCAACCCACTCAAGTGACGCTCCCCTCCTAGGGACGGCATGGAAGACCACGTCAGTGACTCAACACACTCAAGTGACGCTCCCCTCCTAGGGACGGCATGGAAGATCACGTCAGTGACTCAACCCACTCAAGTGACGCTCCCCTCCTAGGGACGGCATGGAAGACCACGTCAGTGACTCAACCCACTCAAGTGACGCGCCCCTCCTAGGGACGGTATGGAAGACCACGTCAGTGACTCAACCCACTCAAACGGCATGGAAGACCACGTCAGTGACTCAACTCACTCAAACGGCATGGAAGACCAGGTCAGTGACTCAACCCACTCAAACGGCATGGAAGACCACGTCAGTGACTCAACCCACTCAAACGGCATGGAAGACCACGTCAGTGACTCAACCCACTCAAACGGCATGGAAGACCACGTCAGTGACTCAACCCACTCAAACGGCATGGAAGACCACGTCAGTGACTCAACCCACTCAAGTGACGCGCCCCTCCTAGGGACGGTATGGAAGACCACGTCAGTGACTCAACCCACTCAAGTGACGCGCCCCTCCTAGGGACGGCATGGAAGACCACGTCAGTGACTCAACCCACTCAAGTGACGCGCCCCTCCTAGGGACGGTATGGAAGACCACGTCAGTGACTCAACCCACTCAAGTGACGCGCCCCTCCTAGGGACGGTATGGAAGACCACGTCAGTGACTCAACCCACTCAAGTGACGCGCCCCTCCTAGGGACGGTATGGAAGACCACGTCAGTGACTCAACCCACTCAAGTGACGCGCCCCTCCTACGGACGGCATGGAAGACCACGTCAGTGACTCAACCCACTCAAGTGACGCGCCCCTCCTAGGGACGGTATGGAAGACCACGTCAGTGACTCAACCCACTCAAGTGACGCGCCCCTCCTAGGGACGGCATGGAAGACCACTAAGTAAGCTTTTAATTTGACACGTCAAATAACACAATTCTATTATAGAATGTTGCGTGTGCTGAGTTTACATCTGCAAGCCAAGCACCACAACTACTAAAGTTATGTGTTTACAATACCGCGTTTGGTGAAAATAGACCACATTATTAGGGTGAGGCACAAGGGCTACTAACAGCTTACTACACAACATGCACTTAGTATTACGTTCTTAGCTACATTCTACATTTCTCCCTGGCATATTACATCATTTATGCAGCAGCATTCAGTACATTTTTGGACTCACCTTGGACTCACCATCAAACTTTGTCATCAAAGTCTGTCATCCTCTGGATGTAGGGTGGGAACATAACCACTCCAAAACAAAGCCACTCCATTGAATAGCAGGCTAATGTTAATGGTTTCTTTGCAACACTTGCAGTTAGTCAGTGATTCCTTCCAAACGACTCTTTTTTGAATTTGCAATTTCCAACTTGTTGTGCAATCTTTATGCCGATGAGCACCGATACATTTTATCTATAGTTTCTCATCATTATTTATCTTCATATGACAGGGATTAAAAAAAGATTTGCCAGTAGATTGTCGACTTGATGACAACTGATGATGACAGCTAGCTAAGACTTTGAAAGTAAGATGTTGACATGATCAGTCCTACCAAAGCTACTGTAGATATAACGTGATTTGATGTCATTCTATCTGTGGCCAATGACCTTGAGCCTTCTTGGATGGGAACTTCTAATATAACTCTATGGCAGAACCCAAGGAGATTCATTCTTTTAGCTCTAACCTTAGAATTGGGGATGACGTACTGGCAAGCCCCCCCCCCCCCCACCTGTGTGGTGCTCTTCCCCACCTGCCCTGAATGACAGGTCACCACTGTATAGAACACAGATAAATAGATGGGGAGATAGTTAGATGGGGAGATAGTGAGATGGGGAGATAGTTAGATGGGGAGACAGTTAGATGGGGAGATAGTGAGACCAAAGGAGAATAAATTGCTAGGTGGGATACATGCTTTAGGAGTGAAAGTGAGCGAGGAAGAGAGCAGAAAGGAGACGGAGTGCAATTCTGAGGGGTGCTGAGGCAGTGAAACAAGGGGTGCTGAGGCAGTGAAACAAGGGGTGATGAGGCAGTGAAACAAGGGGTGATGAGGCAGTGAAACAAGGGGTGCTGAGGCAGTGAAACAAGGGGTGATGAGGCAGTGAAACAAGGGGTGATGAGGCAGTGAAACAAGGGGTGATGAGGCAGTGAAACAAGGGGTGATGAGGCAGTGAAACAAGGGGTGATGAGGCAGTGAAACAAGGGGTGATGAGGCAGTGAAACAAGGGGTGATGAGGCAGTGAAACAATGGGTGCTGAGGCAGTGAAACAAGGGGTGATGAGGCAGTGAAACAAGGGGTGCTGAGGCAGTGAAACAAGGGGTGATGAGGCAGTGAAACAAGGGGTGCTGAGGCAGTGAAACAAGGGGTGCTGAGGCAGTGAAACAAGGGGTGCTGAGGCAGTGAAACAAGGGGTGCTGAGGCAGTGAAACAAGGGGTGCTGAGGCAGTGAAACAAGGGGTGCTGAGGCAGTGAAACAAGGGGTGATGAGGCAGTGAAACAAGGGGTGATGAGGCAGTGAAACAAGGGGTGATGAGGCAGTGAAACAAGGGGTGATGAGGCAGTGAAACAAGGGGTGATGAGGCAGTGAAACAAGGGGTGATGAGGCAGTGAAACAAGGGGTGATGAGGCAGTGAAACAAGGGGTGATGAGGCAGTGAAACAAGGGGTGCTGAGGCAGTGAAACAAGGGGTGCTGAGGCAGTGAAACAAGGGGTGCTGAGGCAGTGAAACAAGGGGTGCTGAGGCAGTGAAACAAGGGGTGCTGAGGCAGTGAAACAAGGGATGCTGAGGCAGTGAAACAAGGGGTGCTGAGGCAGTGAAACAAGGGGTGATGAGGCAGTGAAACAAGGGGTGATGAGGCAGTGAAACAAGGGGTGATGAGGCAGTGAAACAAGGGTTGATGAGGCAGTGAAACAAGGGGTGATGAGGCAGTGAAACAAGGGGTGATGAGGCAGTGAAACAAGGGGTGATGAGGCAGTGAAACAAGGGGTGATGAGGCAGTGAAACAAGGGGTTCTGAGGCAGTGAAACAAGGGGTGCTGAGGCAGTGAAACAAGGGGTGCTGAGGCAGTGAAACAAGGGGTGCTGAGGCAGTGAAACAAGGGGTGCTGAGGCAGTGAAACAAGGGGTGCTGAGGCAGTGAAACAAGGGGTGCTGAGGCAGTGAAACAAAGGGTGCTGAGGCAGTGAAACAAGAGGTGCTGAGGCAGTGAAACAAGGGGTGCTGAGGCAGTGAAACAAGGGGTGCTGAGGCAGTGAAACAAGGGGTGCTGAGGCAGTGAAACAAGGGGTGCTGAGGCAGTGAAACAAGGGGTGATGAGGCAGTGAAACAAGGGGTGCATATCGCTGATATCAGGTCTAAAAAATGCTACCTGACTTGCTAGGTTGTTTTAGTTTAACTTTGTGAAAATATGTGTATTTTGTTTTCTAAGACTTTATTCTAGTTGAATATTTAGACAGTGGGAGGCTAGGAGACATTTGTGTTGTATAGTATCTTTTGTCACGTCATTTCTTGCCACTGCAGGCAGTAATAGATAAGGTGATGAATCGGGTTATTTGTTAGGTCAGGTTTCAATTACAAAGTCAATCTCAATGTGACTTGGATTTAAAAGGAATAACGACAGGTGCAAAAATATGGTGGAGAGAAACTATCCCGCCCATGTTTACACTAATCCAATGCTTTTTAACTTTAGCAGTACAAGAGGAATCAAGTTAGCAACCTAGCCAATGTTTCCCCTGTTCAGTTATGGTGGAGGTCCTCGTTCCAGTTCCACTCCTCGTTCTAGCATCTCTTCATCGCTTCTCTTAATATGTATGGACACAGAACTTAATGGAGCAGTTGACCAATTACGCAAGGCTTTAGATTTAACCAAGATTAGCGAAGCATTTAGCTGGCTGATTCAGTAAACCCCCTAAAAGCTTGAAACCCCCATACAGTTTTTGCCCAATGTTTTGAGAGAAAAAATCTAACGGAACATAATTCATTATGTTTTTTATTTGACTTTAGTTTGATTTGAAGTCAAATATAATATTTTCATTTTAGTTTTAGTTTTTCAAATGGGTTTGTTCATTATTTTATTTTATTTTACTTTATACTTTTTTTCAGATCAGGTTTTTCTTTCAGTTTTCGTTTACAATAATAACCTTGACACACACGCAGACACACTAACACAACGCCTTGGTTCAGAGGAATTCATGCAGGTTTCAGTGGTTCAAGTGATAACACATAACACTCTGTCCTGCTCTTTCTTTCTATCTTTTTCCGCCCCTCATCTGTGTTTTATCAGTGACCTTGGCCGTAGAGCCACCAGGTATATTAAAACATTTATAGCCAGCAGCCTGGGAGAGTCCTGAGGGGCTAGTAGAGGTTTATAGGCCTAAAGCAGTCCACCACACACACCGTACCAGCATACAAGCATGAGCACTCGGACACAACAAGGCCCCTCCTCTCACTCTACCCCTCTTTAACCTTATCCCTCCCTCCTCTCTCTCTCTCTCTCTCTCTCTCTCTCTCTCTCTCTCTCTCTCTCTCTCTCTCTCTCTCTCTCTCTCTCTCTCTCTCTCTCTCTCTCTCTCTCTCTCTCTCTCTCTCTCTCTCTCTCTCTCTCTCTCTCTCTCTCTCTCTCTCTCTCTCTCTCTCTCTCTCTCTCTCTCTCTCTCTCTCTCTCTCTCTCTCTCTGTAAAGGTTATAGTAGCTCCATGAATAAGCTGCAGATTTATTAACCTGCCAACTCCCAGCAATCACTGTGACCGGGCGCTCACACACGCATGCTGACTCGCTCGCTCGCTCACTCACTCACTCGCTCACTCACTCACTCACTCACTCACTCACTCACTCACTCACTCACTCACTCACTCACTCACTCACTCACTCACTCACTCACTCACTCACTCACTCACTCACAAACACTATGGTAATGAAACCAAAATGACACTGTGATAATAGTTTGTCCTGTGAATATTGACTAAACTAGACATACTCACACGCTCAGCTCTCCTCACTGCATCTCTCTGGTTTTCCTCACACCTAAAAACTCAGTCGCAGGGAGTCTCCTCACCCCTTCTCCACCTCCCCTTCCCAGTATGTGTACTCAACCATTCTTGTCACCCCTTACCACTCATCCTCACCCCTCCTCCTCACCCTCCTCCCCTCTCTCCCACTCCATGCGTGTGTACTCCCCCTTCACCCCTCCCCCTCTTCACCCCTCTCATCCCCCTCCACTTCTCCTCACCCCTTTCCTCTTATCCTCCCCCTGCCTAGCCACCCCTCCTCTTCACCCCTCTCCTCCCCCTCCACTCCCCCCCTGTCTACCCACCCCTCTCCTCTTCACCCCTCTTCTCCTCCCCCTGTCTCCCCACCCCTCTCCTCTTTACCGCACTCCTCTCCTCCTCCCCCTGTCTACCCACCCCTCTCCTCTTCACCCCTCTTCTCCTCCCCCTGTCTACCCACCCCTCTCCTCTTCACCGCACTCCTCTCCTCCTCCCCGTCTACCCACCCCTCTCCTCTTCACCGCACTCCTCTCCTCCTCCCCCTGGTCTACCCACCCCTCTCCTCTTCACCCCTGTCTACCCACCCCTCTCCTCTTCACTCCTCTCCTCCTCCCCCTGTCTACCCACCCCTCTCCTCTTCACTCCTCTCCTCCTCCCCCTGTCTACCCACCCCTCTCCTCTTCACTCCTCTCCTCCTCCCCCTGTCTACCCACCCCTCTCCTCTCCTCCTCCCCCTGTCTACCCACCCCTCTCCTCTCCTCCTCCCCCTGTCTACCCACCCACCCCTCTCCTCCTCCCCCTGTCTACCCACCCCTCTCCTCTCCTCCTCCCCCTGTCTACCCACCCCTCTCCTCTTCACTCCTCTCCTCCTCCCCCTGTCTACCCACCCCTCTCCTCTCCTCCTCCCCCTGTCTACCCACCCCTCTCCTCTTCACTCCTCTCCTCCTCCCCTGTCTACCCACCCCACTCCTCTCCTCCTCCCCCTGTCTACCCACCCCTCTCCTCTCCTCCTCCCCCTGTCTACCCACCCCTCTCCTCTCCTCCTCCCCCTGTCTACCCACCCCTCTCCTCTCCTCCTCCCCCTGCCTGTATGTGTATTCAGTTCTCCTCTCCTGATTCAGAGGTGTTGGGTTAAATGCAGAAGACACATTTCAGTTTAATGTATTCAGTTGTGCAACTGACTAAGGTATCCCCCTTTCACTTCCCTTTCCTCCCCCCCCAGTGTGTGTACCCTGTCCCAGAGGTGTTGGTTCATAGTGAGGTCAACCTCCAGTCAAACCGTCTGGATTCATATTTCACTAGGAGACTGATGCATATTTCATCACATCCATGTCTTCCCCATGTCACACTCTCTTCAAATCCCCCCTCCTCTCTCTCTCTTCCTCCTTGTCCCTTTATCTATTCCATTGTCATTCTTATTTTCAATGACGAACTTGCAACCTTTAGGCACAGTGGTTTAACTGCCTGTTCAGGGGCAGAACGTCAGACTTGTACCTTGTCAGCTCGGGGATTCAAACTTGCAACCTTTCGGTTAACTAGTCCAACGCTCTAACCACTAGGCTACCCTGCCACCCCGATACAAATAATTTTATTTAACAATTATTTGAGCTTAATAGAGTTGATAAGTAGACAATACTATCATAGTATTAGTAAGACAAATTCCTGCAGACTGTCTGGATTGAGACCCAGTGGTCTGCTTCCTGTATGTCTAAACCCCAGCACCTCTCTACCACGACCTTCTGATGCCTTCCATCTGATCTCCTTCAGTAGGTTACACACACACACACACACACACACACACACACACACACACACACACACACACACACACACACACACACACACACACACACACACACACACACACACACACACACACACACACACACACACACACACACACACACACACACCTCGGCAGAGTGCATCAGATGCTTTTCGGTAGTAGTCTCAGTCGGTGAACTCTGGCTGACCTAACTTATAACTGGTTTCACCCAGCTACGACCTTACACACTCGTGTCTCCATCACACCCCTGGAGAGCAAGATACACACACAAAGGCACACACACAAAGGCACACACACAAACCAACACACTCACTTTGCACGCTGTCGTGATCTCCAGTCCAGTTAACTGGTGAGAAAAAAGAGACACAAAGAGAAGAGACGAGAGGCTAGATGGTACAGATTTAAGCAGCCATGAAGCCAGTGAGCTCTGAGGTGTCCTGTCAGTTTGAAGGAATGTGTCTTTAGAAAAGATGATGAAACACCTCGATTGTCTCTCTCTCTCCATCATGTTTTAGAGAAGAGATAGAGGGAGGGATTTAACAAAGAGAATGAAAGAGAAGGACGAGGGTTGACAGAGGGGAGGGGAAGTACTGTAGGGTGTGTGTGTGTGTGTGTGTGTGTTGTCAGGGCGATAAGATGCTCTCCGTTAACAGCTCTGATTTTCTCTACATTTCCAATTAACATGTTTAATTAATAATGAAAAGCTCAATCTCCAAACACACACATGAACACACACACAAACACACACATGAACACACACACACACACACACACACGGAAAGAGAGAAAGAAAGAGGACAGACAAAGGGAAAGACAGAAAGGTTAAGAGGGAGAGGAAAAGAAAGAAAGAGGGAGGAAGTGGTATGGAAATGGAAGAATAGAGGGATAAATAGAAAGGTCATTAGAAATGGGTAGAAAACAAGAGAATGACAGGAATGGAGAGATTAAAAGAAGGCAGGAAAGAGAAATGGAGGGAAAGACAGATAAAGGTTAAGAAGGATTTCTGTAATACATGTTCCTTATTCCGCCATCCAGTCTTAATAGCGGTCTTACCACTTCGTGACGTAACCTAGGTTACCAAACACTGTAGTTTGACAGCAGATATCACTTACCACACACACACACACACACACACACACACACACACACACACACACACACACACACACACACACACACACACACACACACACACACACACACACACACACACACACACACACACACACACACACACACACACACACACACACACACACACACACACACACACACACACACACACACACACACACACACACAGCCCCCAGGTTCCAGTAAATGCAGTGCCAGTGTGATCGAAGTGATTGCTGGGTGGGAAATGTAACGACACTATCATTCCCAGGTTGTGTGTATTCTGTTATCATTCCCAAACTCATCATATCCAGGTAATTTCCAGCTCTAGCAATGGAGCTTAACTTAACACATACAATCATGCGTACACACACACGTGCGCCTCCACATGCGCATGCCACACACACACACACACACACACACACACACGTATAGTGATGGCCATAGGGTACCATCTAGTGTCTAAAATGTGTGTGTGTGTGTGACGGGGGAAAATACATCTCATGTCTAATCTGACTCATATTCTCACTGTGAGCTGTGGAGAAGAGGGGGGAGGAGATATACAGAGAGAGAGAGAGAGAGAGGAGCGGGTATGAGAAAGGGAAGGGTGGGGGGCGAGAGAGAGGAGAGGGTATGAGAAAGGGAAGGGTGGGGGGCGAGAGACAGGAGAGGGTATGAGAAAGGGAAGGGTGGGAGGGGCGAGAGAGAGGAGCGGGTATGAGAAAGGGAAGGGTGGGGGCGAGAGAGAGGAGAGGGTATGAGAAAGGGAAGGGTGGGGGGCGAGAGAGAGGAGGGGGTATGAGAAAGGGAAGGGTGGGGGGGCGAGAGAGAGGAGGGGGTATGATGAAGGGAAGGGTGGGGGGTGAGAGAGAGGAGGGGGTATGAGAAAGGGAAGGGTGGGGGGCGAGAGAGAGGAGGGGGTATGAGAAAGGGAAGGGTGGGAGGGGCGAGAGAGAGGAGCGGGTATGAGAAAGGGAAGGGTGGGGGGGCGAGAGAGGAGGGGGTATGAGAAAGGGAAGGGTGTGGAGGGAGAGAGAGGAGGGGGTATGAGAAAGGGAAGGGTGGGGGGCGAGAGAGAAGAGGGGGTATGAGAAAGGGAAGGGTGTGGAGGGAGAGAGAGGAGCGGGTATGAGAAAGGGAAGGGTGGGGGGCGAGAGAGAGGAGGGGGTATGAGAAAGGGAAGGGTGGGGGGCGAGAGAGAGGAGCGGGTATGAGAAAGGGAAGGGTGGGGGGGGGCGAGAGAGAGGAGCGGGTATGAGAAAGGGAACGATGGGAAGAAGGAGGGAGAGATTTTCGGGTCTACTGCACTAAAAGCATATGGAAACACGGTGCCAAACTCATTATCCACACACACTGTACACACTTCCCTTGACTAAGCAGAACTGACCCTTCAATACAGCCAACCACTTACCGCAGTGTGTGTGCGCGGGCATATGTGTGTGCAAGCGAGCATGTGTCTGTGTGTCTGTGTGTGTTTGTGTGTGGTGTGTGTGTGTTAGTGTGTGTGCGCGTGGGGGTTATCAGTAGTGTAAAGGATGGGTGGTAATTGAATACCTGATGGATCACCTGTCACTACCCTGTCCTCCACCCCTCCATCCTTGTCCTCTCCTTTCTTTCAATCGCACCATCCACAGCTTCAAGTCAAATCAGCCATCAGCATTGTAAGTAGGCTAAAGGCCCAGGTGTGTGTGTGTGTGTGTGTGTGTGTGTGTGTGTGTGTGTGTGTGTGTGTGTGTGTGTGTGTGTGTGTGTGTGTGTGTGTGTGTGTGTGTGTGTGTGTGTGTGTGTGTGTGTGTGTGTGTGTGTGTGTGTGTGTGTGTGTGTGTGTGTGTTACCCCCCTATAACGGCACCTAGAATCCACTTCTTCCAAAGCAAAGACGCCTTTGCCAACATTTTGTCACCATTTCTTTAATATATTTAAAGAGGTTGCAGAACTACAAATACAAGCAGGTGAAGAGTATTTACACACAGGTCTCTTTAGAACAATTTAAATCCTGAAGACAGACAGAAAATACTGTAGTGTCACAGCACCAATATACCGCCATTAACAAAATATAGAGGTCATAAGGAATTGTTTTGATAGAGAGAACATTCTCCAGAAGAAATGACAGAATTAAAAAAAAAATCCTGTTCATTCAATGATTTATAGTACAAACATAATTTCAGTGGCTTCAAACATCTTATCACATCTCCAATATTTCATCACCTTCCAGGTCAATCAAATCACTCTGGAGACATGGTTTAACGCAGTCAGCATTTGTTTGAATTGCTGTGTATAGAGTATCATGGATTACTGCTCTGGGTAGAAGTTCCTATTTTAGCACAGATCTAGGATCAGCTTACCTTCCCAAAATGGAACATTAACCACCAAAACATTAACCTGACCTTAGATCAGTGTCTGGTGGCGATTTATAGCTGTAATCCCCTCTCTGTCAGGTGTAGAGTGACTAGCACGGTGGTTTGCTATACCAACTGTGGGAACGCAGTGAACCAAGAGTACACACACACACACACACACACACACACACACACACACACACACACACACACACACACACACACACACACACACACACACACACACACACACACACACACACACACACACACACACACACACACACACACACACACACACACAGTTAATGACATTGATATTTTTTATAGGAGGAAAAGTGACTACTGGAACTGTGTGGGAGGAAATAAACACTCCGGATATCTATGTAGGGAGGGAAGGAGGTGAGGGGAGGATGTAGGGATGGAGGGAGGGAGGGGAGGGGGCATGTAGGCAGGATGTAGGGAGGGAGGGAGGGAGGGAGGGGGCATGGAGGGAAGGAGGGAGGGGGCATGTAGGGAGGGAGGGGGGCATGTAGGCAGGATGTAGGGAGGGAGGGAGGGGGCATGGAGGGAATGAGGGAGGGGGCATGTAGGGAGGGAGGGAGGGAGGGAGGGAGGGAGGGGGCATGTAGGGAGGGGGGCATGTAGGGAGGGGGGGGGCATGTAGGGAGGGGGCGGGCATGTAGGGAGGGGGGCGGGCATGTAGGGAGGGGGCGGGCATGTAGGGAGGGGGGCATGTAGGGAGGGGGGCATGTAGGGAGGGGGGCATGTAGGGAGGGAGGGAGGGAGGGAGGGAGGGAGAGGGGCATGAAGGGAGGGAGGGGGATAAGATATGGAGGGAGGGAAAGAAAGATGTGGAGAGATAGTGAGGGGAGAGATGGAGAGGATGCTGGTTGATTTCTTTCTAGAAGGATCAGCACAAACCTGTGGGAAGAAACACAAGACATGAAAGAATGAAACCACACTGTGTCTCTTTCTCTCTCTCCACTCTCTTACTTTCACACTCGAAGGCCTGCAGGACCGTGGTGTATGTAGGAACCAACCAGGAAGTGTAACTACCCACAACCCTGAGCAGGTGGTGGGTGGAGTCAGAAAACAGGAGATCTGATTGGATGTAGCCCACTGAGCTGAACATGGTGGTGTTCCCAAACACATTCTATAGAGAGAGAAGAGAGGGGGTGAGATGTCAAAAGAAAGTACACACACACCTACATACTTAGACAAGCGCACACACACCTGTAGGCGTTCCAGGTATTTCCAGACTCTACACTTGTCCTCGAGGCGTACCACCACAGCTTTAGCTGGTACCACAGCCAGGTGACACGTCTCATGGTCAAATGGCCCGGCCTCGCTGCCATCCGGGCACAGCAGCTTCAGGTCCTCCAGTTCCAGGTCCATGGCCCATGATTCCATATTGTTGCCTAGAGTAGAGTAGAAGAATTGGTGAAGTGATGTGGAGGAGGCTGATCAGAAAAACTATGAAATACTGACACTTAGTGTCTCGAGCGAGAAATGCTGAGGTTTGTTTAGAGGGGAGACATTCTGAATGTTGGTGTTTGGTTAGATTTAGATCAGATTCTCACCATCCATGTTGTCAGAAATGGTGGTGTGTTTGACAAATGCCACATCGCCCAAATTCTCAGCCACACACCTGGAAGAAAGACTCAAGTCAAACACAGCTAGTTAAATAAGACACTGTTTCTCAAACCAGTCGTCTGGGATCCACAGCAATTCTACCTGATTCAACTAAGCTTGGTGATTCGTTGACTAGTTACATTTGTAGACTGGTGTGGGAATATATCAAATATGTGGGATGGTTAGGGGCCCCCATGGACTGATTTGAGAAACTTTCAAGAAGGAGAAATAGATCAAATCAAATCAAATTTATTTATATAGCCCTTCGTACATCAGCTGATATCTCAAAGTGCTGTACAGAAACCCAGCCTAAAACCCCAAACAGCAAACAATGCAGGTGTAAAAGCACGGTGGCTAGGAAAAACTCCCTAGAAAGGCCAAAACCTAGGAAGAAACCTAGAGAGGAACCGGGCTATGTGGGGTGGCCAGTCCTCTTCTGGCTGTGCCGGGTAGAGATTATAACAGAACATGACCAAGATGTTCAAATGTTCATAAATGACCAGCATGGTCAAATAATAATAAGGCAGAACAGTTGAAACTGGAGCAGCAGCACAGTCAGGTGGACTGGGGACAGCAAGGAGCCATCATGTCAGGTAGTCCTGGGGCACGGTCCTAGGGCTCAGGTCCTCCGAGAGAGAGAAAGAAAGAGAGAATTAGAGAGAGCATATGTGGGGTGGCCAGTCCTCTTCTGGCTGTGCCGGGTGGAGATTATAACAGAACGTGGCCAAGATGTTCAAATGTTCATAAATGACCAGCATGGTTGAATAATAGTAAGGCAGAACAGTTGAAACTGGAGCAGGAGCATGGCCAGGTGGACTGGGGACAGCAAGGAGTCCTCATGTCAGGTAGTCCTGGGACATGGTCCTAGGGCCCAGGCCAGTTGAAACTGGAGCAGCAGCATGGCCAGGTGGACTGGGGACAGCAAGGAGTCATCATGTCAGGTAGTCCTGGGGCATGGTCCTAGGGCTCAGGTCCTCCGAGAGAGAGAAAGAAAGAGAGAAGGAGAGAATTAGAGAACGCACACTTAGATTCACACAGGACACCTGAATAGGACAGGAGAAGTACTCCAGATAAACAAACTGACCCTAGCCCCCCGACACATAAACTACTGCAGCATAAATACTGGAGGCTGAGACAGGAGGGGTCAGGAGACACTGTGGCCCCATCCGAGGACACCCCCGGACAGGGCCAAACAGGAAGGATATAACCCCACCCACTTTGCCAAAGCACAGCCCCCACACCACTAGAGGGAAATCTTCAACCACCAACTTACCATCCTGAGACAAGGCCGAGTATAGCCCACAAAGATCTCCGACACGGTACAACCCAAGGGGGAACCCAGACAGGCCGACCACAACAGTGAATCAACCCACCCAGGTGACGCACCCCCCCCAGGGACGGCACGAGAGAGCCCCAGCAAGCCAGTGACTCAGCCCCCGTAACAGGGTTAGAGGCAAAGAATCCCAGTGAAAAGAGGGGAACCGGCCAGGCAGAGACAGCAAGGGCGGTTCGTTGCTCCAGAGCCTTTCCGTTCACCTTCCCACTCCTGGGCCAGACTACACTCAATCATATGACCCACTGAAGAGATGAGTCTTCAGTAAAGACTTAAAGGTTGAGACCGAGTTTGCGTCTCTGACATGGGTAGGCAGACCGTTCCATAAAAATGGAGCTCTATAGGAGAAAGCCCTGCCTCCAGCTGTTTGCTTAGAAATTCTAGGGACAATTAGGAGGCCTGCGTCTTCTGACCGTAGCGTACGTGTAGGTATGTATGGCAGGACCAAATCAGAGGTAGGTAGGAGCAAGCCCATGTAATGCTTTGTAGGTTAGCAGTAAAACCTTGAAATCAGCCCTTGCTTTGACAGGAAGCCAGTGTAGAGAGGCTAGCACTGGAGTAATATGATCAAATTTTTTGGTTCTAGTCAGGATTCTAGCAGCCGTATTTAGCACTAACTGAAGTTTATTTAGTGCTTTATCCGGGTAGCCGGAAAATAGCCGGAAAATCCTCTCCCTCTTTCCTCTCCTCCCTACCTCAGTGCCCCAGCCTCTCCTCCTTGATCTGTCCTCTCCTCCCTACCTCAGTGCCCCACCATCTCCTCCATACCTCAGTGCCCCAGCCTCTCCTCCTCTCCTCCCTACCTCAGTGCCCCAGCATCTCCTCCTCTCCCCCCTACCTCAGTGCCCCAGCCTCTACTCCCTACCTCAGTGCCCCAGCCTCTCACCATCTCCTCCCTACCTCAGTGCCCCAGCCTCTCCTCCCTACCTCAGTGCCCCAGCATCTCCTCCTCTCCCCCCTACCTCAGTGCCCCAGCCTCTACTCCCTACCTCAGTGCCCCAGCCTCTCACCATCTCCTCCCTACCTCAGTGCCCCAGCCTCTCCTCCCTACCTCAGTGCCCCAGCATCTCCTCCCTACCTCAGTGCCCCAGCATCTCCTCCTCTCCCCCCTACCTCAGTGCCCCAGCCTCTCACCATCTCCCCCTACCTCAGTGCCCCAGCCTCTCACCATCTCCTCCCTACCTCAGTGCCCCAGCCTCTCACCATCTCCTCCCTACCTCAGTGCCCCAGCCTCTCACCATCTCCTCCCTACCTCAGTGCACCAGCATCTCCTCCCTACCTCAGTGCCCCAGCATCTCCTCCCTACCTCAGTGCCCCAGCATCTCCTCCTCTCCCCCCTACCTCAGTGCCCCAGCCTCTCACCATCTCCTCCCTACCTCAGTGCCCCAGCATCTCCTCCTCATCTCAGTGCCCCAGCCTCTCACCATCTCCTCCCTACCTCAGTGCCCCAGCATCTCCTCCTCTCCTCCTTACCTCAGTGTCCCAGCCTCTCCTCCCTACCTCAGTGCCCCAGCCTCTCCTCCTCTCACCCCTACCTCAGTGCCCCAGCCTCTCCTCATCTCTTCCCTACCTCAGTGCCCCAGCCTCTCCTCATCTCCTCCCTACCTCAGTGCCCCAGCCTCTCCTCCTCTCCTCCCTACCTCAGTGCCCCAGCCTCTCCTCCTCTCCTCCTACCTCAGTGCCCCAGCCTCTCCTCCTCTCCTCCTTACCTCAGTGTCCCAGCCTCTCCTCCTTACCTCAGTGTCCCAGCCTCTCCTCCTCTCCTCCCTACCTCAGTGCCCCAGCCTCTCCTCCTCTCCTCCCTACCTCAGTGCCCCAGCCTCTCCTCCTCTCCTCCCTACCTCAGTGCCCCAGCCTCTCCTCCTCCCTACCTCAGTGCCCCAGCCTCTCCTCCTCCCTACCTCAGTGCCCCAGCCTCTCCTCCTCTCCTCAGTGTCCCAGCCTCTCCTCCTCTCCTCCCCACCTCAGTGTCCCAGCCTCTCCTCCTCTCATCCCCACCTCAGTGTCCCAGCCTCTCCTCCTCTCCTCCCCACCTCAGTGTCCCAGCCTCTCCTCCTCTCCTCAGTGTCCCAGTCTCTCCTCCTTACCTCAGTGCCCCAGCCTCTCCTCATCTCCTCCCTACCTCAGTGTCCCTTTACTCCTGGTACACAGCTGTAGCCAAAGAAGTCCCCCGCCGCTGGAGGGACACACAATGACACCAACAATACACAAAGAGTCTGGGCAACACAACACAACACACCCCCCCCCACACACACACAGGTCTCACCTTTAGGAAAGTTGCATTGTTCATCGACACTGATCTGTGAGGTGTTGACCAGGAAGCCAATAGGAACAGTCCAGCCCACCGTGGTACAGATCCCTGGGTGACAGGAGCTACGATATCCAATCAATCAATCAATGAGTCAATCATTCAAATCGCAAAGTTGTTGTGGAAGAGGCAACGTTTTTTTCCGCTGTCTATAAGAACAAGCCACCTGGTACCGACAACCTGGATGGTAAATTGCTGAAGCTGGACTCCTCTTTGCCACAGCTTCAGTTTAAGCGTTAGAAGACAGTATGTGCCCTCAGGCCTGGGGGAAGGAAAGGGTCATTCCGCTATCCAAGAATAGCAAACCACCCTTTAATGGTTCAAACAGCCAACCAATGAGCCTGTTACCGGTGCTTAGCAAACTTTATGAAATGATCGTGTTTGACCAAATACAATGTTATTTTACAGAAAACAAATGAACAACACTGCATTTACACTGTATTTCAGATCAATTTGATGTTATTTTAAAGGACAAAAAAAATGTGCTTTTCTTTCAAAAACAAGGCCATTTCTAATTGACCCCAAACTTTTGAACGGTAGTGTACTTTCAGCATGACGATCGGGACGGGCACTCAACATGCTCGGCACTGACACAATCAGCATGACGATCGGGACGGGCACTCAACATGCTCGGCACTGACACAATCAGCATGACGATCGGGACGGGCACTCAACATGCTCGGCACTGACACAATCAGCATGACGATCGGGACGGGCACTCAACATGCTCGGCACTGACACAATCAGCATGGCGATCGGGACGGGCACTCAACATGCTCGGCACTGACACAATCAGAATGACGATCGGGACGGGCACTCAACATGCTCGGCACTGACACAATCAGCATGACGATCGGGACGGGCACTCAACATGCTCGGCACTGACACAATCAGCATGACGATCGGGACGGGCACTCAACATGCTCGGCACTGACACAATCAGCATGACGATCGGGACGGGCACTCAACATGCTCGGCACTGACACAATCAGCATGACGATCGGGACGGGCACTCAACATGCTCGGCACTGACACAATCAGCATGACGATCGGGACGGGCACTCAACATGCTCGGCACTGACACAATCAGCATGACGATCGGGACGGGCACTCAACATGCTCGGCACTGACACAATCAGCATGACGATCGGGACGGGCACTCAACATGCTCGGCACTGACACAATCAGCATGACGATCGGGACGGGCACTCAACATGCTCGGCACTGACACAATCAGCATGACGATCGGGACGGGCACTCAACATGCTCGGCACTGACACAATCAGCATGACGATCGGGACGGGCACTCAACATGCTCGGCACTGACACAATCAGCATGACGATCGGGACGGGCACTCAACATGCTCGGCACTGACACAATCAGCATGACGATCGGGACGGGCACTCAACATGCTCGGCACTGACACAATCAGCATGACGATCGGGACGGGCACTCAACATGCTCGGCACTGACACAAGTGACTGATGATTGGCTGAAATCATTTGATAATAAGAAGATTGTGGGAGCTGTTTTGGTAGATTTCAGTGCAGGTTTTTGATATCATTGATCATGACCTATTACTGATAAAAACGGATGGATTCAGAATGATCTAATAGAACAAAGAGGGTTTTCTTTAATGAAAGATGCAAATTAACTTGAGTGTGATATACCGCAGGGCAGTTTTTACTAATGACCTTCCACTGGCCTTGAATAAAGCCTGTGTGTCTATGTACGCTGACGACTCAACCGAAAACACATCAGCTACAACAGTAGAATAAATAACTGACACCCTTAGTATAGAGCTCCTGTCCGTTTTAGAATGGGTAACTAGCAATAGGCTGGTGCTACGTATCAAAAACTAAAAACGTTGTTTTTGGGATAAATCACTAACTCAACCCTAAATCTCATCTAGATCTATTATTGAATAATGTGGTGATTGAGAAAGTTGAGGAGATTAAACTGCTGGGTGTAACCCTATATAGCAAGCTGTGATGGTCAAAGCATATCGACTCGATGGTTGCTAAAATGGGAAGAGGTCTGTCCGTGATAGGGCGTTGCTCTGCCTTCTTGACACCTCAGTCGACCAGACAGGTCAGGTCTACTGCCCAGTTGTGTGGTCATTTACGGCAAAGAAGGATAGAAGTAAATTGCAGTTTGTCCACAACAGAGCAGCACGTATTGCACTTAGATGTACACGGAGGGTGAATGTCAATAACATGCATGTCAATCTCTCCTGGCTCAACGTTGAGGAGAGATTGGCTGCATCACTATTGGTCGTAGTGAGAGGTATTGATGTGTTGAAGGTACCAAACGCTGTCACAGAGTTCGGAGACTCATCGGTACAACACAAGACATGCAACCAGAGGTCTCTTCGCAGTCCCCAGGTCCAGAACAGAGGCTGGTAAACACACAATATTAAATAGAGCCATGACTACATGGAACTCTCTGCCACCCCAGGTAACTCAAGCTGGCAATAAAACCAGTTAAAAAACAGATAAAAGACCACATTACGGCACAACGGGGACTGTGAAGAGACAGACATTTTTATATACTACGTATTGTATTAAGTCTTGTATAATGTGTTGCATAATGTGTTGTATTAAGTATTTTATATTGTATTATGTGTTGTATTAAGTATTGTATGATGTATATTGTATTATGCATTGTAGTATGTATTGTATTATATTTTGTATTGTATTATATATTGTATTATAGCGTTATGTATACTATGTATTGTATTATATATTGTATTATAGCGTTATGTATACTATGTATTGTATTATATTTTGTATTGTATATTGTATTATAGCGTTATGTATACTATGTATTGTATTATATATTGTATTGTATATTGTATTATATATTGTATTATAGCGTTATGTATACTATGTATTGTATTATATATTGTATTATATAGTGTATTATATATTGTATTATAGTGTTATGTATACTATGTATTGTATTGTATATTATATTATATATTGTATTATAGCGTTATGTATACTATGCATTTTATTATATTTTGTATTGTATATTGTATTGTATATTGTATTATAGCGTTATGTATACTATGTATTTTATTATATATTGTATTGTATATTGTATTATAGTGTTATGTATACTATGTATTTTATTGTATATTGTATTATATATTGTATTATAGCGTTATGTATACTATGTATTGTATTATATATTGTATTATATATTGTATTGTATATTGTATTATATATTGTATTGTATTATATATTGTATTGTATATTGTATTATATAGTTATGTATACTATGTATTGTATTATATTTTGTATTATATATTGTATTATATATTGTATTATAGCGTTATGTATACTATGTATTGTATTATATATTGTATTGTATATTGTATTATATATTGTATTATAACGTTATGTATACTATGTATTGTATTATATTTTGTATTATATATTGTATTATATATTGTATTATAGCGTTATGTATACTATGTATTGTATTATATTTTGTATTATATATTGTATTATAGCGTTATGTATACTATGTATTGTATTATATATTGTATTATATATTGTATTATATATTGTATTATAGCGTTATGTATACTATGTATTGTATTATATTTTGTATTATATATTGTATTATATATTGTATTATAGCGTTATGTATACTATGTATTGTATTATATTTTGTATTATATATTGTATTATATATTGTATTATAGCGTTATGTATACTATGTATTGTATTATATTTTGTATTATATATTGTATTATATATTGTATTATAGCGTTATGTATACTATGTATTTTATTGATTTGTTTGGACCTCAGGACGAGCAGCCACTGCCTTGGATCCTAATCTAATCAAATCAAAATCGAACAAACAATCAATCAATCCGTCTATCTGATCTCACCTGCGTTCATGCATCTCCAACAGGGACATGTCACTGGAGGAGCGACGAGCCAGAGCTACAACATAGTAGCTGATACCATCTGAGAGAGCAGACAGGATAAGGTAGAGACAGGTTCAACGTTTACACACGGTTTCCTTCTCCCCGTCTCCCCGTCTCCCCCCCTCCTCACTCACCCAGTCCGTTGTAAGACTCTCCAGCAGCCAGTTCTAGTCCAAAGCACCAGCCGGCTGTGTAGATGTCATCAGCAAACATGGCTGCTGCATCTGCTGTACCATTCTGAACAGACATATAGGTCATATTACATGTTGCACAATTCAACTACACTTTCTCTACAGGTCGTTTAAGGTTGCACAATTCTGGTAACTTTCCAAAAATCCCGGTTGTAGGGTTCCCAGATTTCCCGCAAATTCTTTTGTAATTCCATGGATTTCTGAAGCAGTAAGGCTGTTTTGCCACACACCTTGATCTTCTCCATACAGTCTGTGGGACTCTGGCCACGGACACACAGCAGCGTTCCTCTGATATTCCGGGCTGTAGCACTCCCAGCCAGATCCAGACACTTCTGCTCCTCTGCCTCAGACACCACACACCAGGAGACTGGGAAAGACAAGGAATGTTGAACTGTGTTCAACTGTATTCCCACGGGAGGAAAACAGGTACAAGCATTGTACCTTCGCACCGGTTGCAAATGCAACAGAAATGCTCCAGGAGACTTCACATTATGATGAGGTTCATCAGAACCGAGGTGAAAACAAAGAATACATCTGACCTAAAGACTCCCAGTCTTACCGGACGTTTTCTGAGTGGAGAAAGAGATGAATGAGAAGAGGAGAAGAGTCACTGCCAGCCTTCTGTACAGACGATCCATGTCGACTGACAAAATCAGAGAAATCTTCTCCCTCTCAAACACACTCTGTGAAGACGAAATCTCCTCTCACACACGAGACACACTCCAACGGAACGCTACAGTGGAGAAACCAGTAACCTGAGGTTTTATCAGGAAAAAATGCTTTCACATCGACCCCCTCTTATACCCTTGTTCTTGGGAACCCTCAAGCGGAGAGAGGGATGGGGGAAGGGGGGGGGGGTGTCAGGTAAGAAGAAAACATTTCATTATTCTCCTCCATTCCAAATATTCTAACCCCTGGAAGATAATCTCCTGATAGCTGTCTAACGTTTCTTTCAATTATCCCCTTAGCTTTAGAAAGCGAGAGGAGGGGAGAGGGAGATGGGAGGAGATGGGGAAAGAGAGAGAAAGGAGAGGAGAAATGCAAGGGGAGGGGAGAGGAAGAGAAAGAGAAAGAGAGGGTAGAGAGAGGTAGAGGAGGGGAGGTGACAGAGAGAGAGAGGATAGAGAGAGGTAGAGGGGAGAGAGAGGGTAGAGAGAGGTAGAGAAAGAGAGAGAGAGGGTAGAGAGAGGTAGAGGAGGGGAGCGAGAGGGTAGAGAGAGGTAGAGGAGGGGAGCGAGAGGGTAGAGAGAGGTAGAGGAGGGGAGCGAGAGGGTAGAGCGAGGTAGAGGAGGGGAGAGAGAGGGTAGAGCGAGGTAGAGGAGGAGAGAGAGAGGGTAGAGAGAGGTAGAGGGGAGAGAGAGAGGGTAGAGAGAGGGTGGAGAGAGGTAGAGAAAGAGAGAGAGAGGGTAGAAAGAGGTAGAGGAAGGAATGGAAGTTGATGGAGAGGGTGGGAGAAAAGAGAGAGAGGGGAGGAAGGGTAGAGTGGTAGAGGAGAGAAGGGGAGGCAGACTGACTACTTGGCTTGGCATACCCTCTCCAGTACACCTGGCATATTCCAGCAATCTCTCTAATTAAAAGAGTGACACAGACAGAGTGTCTCTGTGTGTAAGTCTGGTGGGAGGCCTTGCCAAGGAGAGTGGATACTCCCTGTCCCCCGCTCTGCCTGGGCTGAGATTAAAGATGTAGCCTAGCCACCATAACAGGCTGTGTATTGTTCAGGTGTACGGTAGCCAGTCAAGGAAAACGTATTGGCTATCTGATACCGCTTCCCCTCTCTCTGGGTCTCAGCTCACAAGCAGGCAGGTACACGCACACGCACAGACACATGTACATAATGTCTAGCCCTACCTTGACTTAAGAGGTTTTAAATCTGGTTTCTACATCTGGAATAGGCTCAAAACTGGTAAAACCACTAGAAACAGTACTATATAATCATGTGTTTGTTACCCAAACCGCTTTAACTATTGCATCCAGGGGTGCAACTTTCACTGGGGACGGGGGGGCAGTCTGAAATTGCATTCCCGCCCCCAAGTTTCATAATTTGAGTGTGAGACTAAACGAGAAAACCGTGTGCTTTAGGACCATGCGGACGCCTCAGAGCGGTCGGGTAGGCTGTTTGGAGTGATTATCCGACTCGAAAAAAGGTAATAAAAAAAAGTTATTGTGATGATCAGAGGCCAGTACTCCCCGGTGCTGTGAAGGCACCTGAAGCACAAGAAGAGAGGGAACAACCTTTTAAATTGTGGCCACAAGACTTTTGGTTGTAGCTAATGGGGATGAGCTAAGAAGAGGAAAATGTCAGTCAAAGCTGCAGTTGAGCTTAATGGAGGGAAGAAGCCCTAATGCAAACAGATCAACAGTCTAATGTCAAAGCCTCTATAAAGGGCCTAGTGTTTGAGGCCAGGGGTCAGTTTGATATTGGGCAGTATGTTTAGTAAAAGTAGGCTACCTGTATGTTGGCTGTAAAGGCATTGCCTATATTGGTGAAGACTTTGGTGTAGATCAGATTGGTTTCAGAGCTGAAGGGTCCTACTGCTCCTGAATCAGTCAAACCCGCATAGAAGGCCACCTTCGGTCCGTCTGTGAATACAGGAGAGAAAGTATACTTACTTAGGGCAATTCACTGAAAATACGCAGAAATTCCAATTTAGAAAAGATCTTTGCTTATTAAACCTACTTAGTTTCTAATGAGGCGTTTTTTGAAAGTGTAGAGAAATTCATAATTGAACAACACGGGAACAAGTGAAGTTTTCAGACAATGTTTCACCTGTCTTTACCTCCTCCTCCTTGCCCTTCATTTTCATTCTATGATACAATGAGGAACAATATACACTATTTACATTTCTGGTGGCCAAAGAAATGACAGATATTCATTTTGACTCAAATCTGCAGACGGCATCTTCCTTCACATTTGTACTCAACGTGTATTTCATTGTTTTCTATAAAGGCATGTTCTGTCCTATTAAATACAGTACATTACCAGTATTCTTGGTATTTAGCTCCTCCACCTTCCTCTCACTCAGTCTTGCTGCCAATGCTAGAATGATATCAGCAGAAACACTGCTTACCTCACAGTTAAAACTGAGAGACACATTACATGACCAACCCACTGTAGAACGTGAACTGATACACACGATCATATTTGCATTTTCACTCTCACTGGCAGTCAATCCAATTCAACTTTATTAATCATATTGATTCTCCCACTAATTCAAGAATAAGCTTTTCTACACTACCTGTGTTCTACACTACCTGTGTCACTGGCTTACAGTCTGGCCCCCATATTCCACAGCTCCACTCTCTGTTCAACGACCATGTCTCTCAGCTCAGCCCTGACATCAGGTGGTTTGGTCGTGCGTTTGCCTGTCGTGCCTGTAGCTTTAGTTCTTTATCTGAAATTCACTCACCATATTCTGTTCCCCTGTCCGTTGAGTGATGTCTTTCTCTCTGACCTCTCCTCTCTACTCCTGAGGCCATGTTCCACCTCTAGTGGTGTGGGGGCTGTGCTTTGGCAAAGTGGGTGGGGTTATATCCTTCCTGTTTGGCCCTGTCCGGGGGTGTCCTCGGATGGGGCCACAGTGTCTCCTGACCCCTCCTGTCTCAGCCTCCAGTATTTATGCTGCAGTAGTTTATGTGTCGGGGGGCTAGGGTCAGTTTGTTATATCTGGAGTACTTCTCCTGTCCTATTCGGTGTCCTGTGTGAATCTAAGTGTGCGTTCTCTAATTCTCTCCTTCTCTCTTTCTTTCTCTCTCTCGGAGGACCTGAGCCCTAGGACCATGCCCCAGGACTACCTGACATGATGACTCCTTGCTGTCCCTAGTCCACCTGGCCATGCTGTTGCTACAGTTTCAACTGGCCTGGGCCCTAGGACCATGTCCCAGGACTACCTGACATGACATCCTTGCTGTCCCCAGTCCACCTGGCCATGCTGCTGCTCCAGTTTCAACTGGCCTGGGCCCTAGGACCATGTCCCAGGACTACCTGACATGATGACTCCTTGCTGTCCCCAGTCCACCTGGCCATGCTGCTGCTCCAGTTTCAACTGTTCTGCCTTACTATTATTCAACCATGCTGGTCATTTATGAACATTTGAACATCTTGGCCACGTTCTGTTATAATCTCCACCCGGCACAGCCAGAAGAGGACTGGCCACCCCACATATGCTCTCTCTAATTCTCTTTTTCTTTCTCTCTCTCGGAGGACCTGAGCCCTAGGACCGTGCCCCAGGACTACCTGACATGATGGCTCCTTGCTGTCCCCAGTCCACCTGACTGTGCTGCTGCTCCAGTTTCAACTGTTCTGCCTTATTATTATTAGACCATGCTGGTCATTTATGAACATTTGAACATCTTGGTCATGTTCTGTTATAATCTCTACCCGGCACAGCCAGAAGAGGACTGGCCACCCCACATAGCCCGGTTCCTCTCTAGGTTTCTTCCTAGGTTTTGGCCTTTCTAGGGAGTTTTTCCTAGCCACCGTGCTTTTACACCTGCATTGTTTGCTGTTTGGGGTTTTAGGCTGGGTTTCTGTACAGCACTTTGAGATATCAGCTGATGTACGAACGGCTATATAAATACAATTTGATTTGATTTGATGTCCCAGACAGACAGAACACCCTCCTCTCTCCTACTGAGGAGCATTTTAATGCATGCATGCTTGATCGGTACAATAACTTGGGCAGACAACTTTGCACTATTTTTTTCCCTAATTAACGTCTTCGCTATAATAACACAGAATGACATTTAGCTGATGTTTTTATCCAAAGCAACATACAGTAGTGCACGTATACATTGTCTTATGGGTGGCCCCAGCGGGAACCAACCCACAATCGTGACATCGTAAGGGCCTTTGCTCTATCAGCTGAGACACAGAGGACCAACATAAGACATAAAAGGTGACATTCTGTACTTTGGCCTAATTTAAATAAGTTTGGAGGGCACAGTAGATATCTTCTCTGTACACTGCTCTGGGCAGGCTTTTCATCTGGACGTTAAAATACAGCCCCCTATCCCAAATCATTTTTTAAAGCAGGTCATTTCGATCAATGAGGCTACGAGACTGCTTGTTGTTATTGTCTGTCATTTGCCAGTCGCCAAGGTCATCAGATTTCAGGTTGAAAACATTGGTCCAGATAACAGAGAGGGTGCTAAGATGATAGGACCTGAAGGGGCACGGACACAGAGCCAAACCCAGAGCAGTGTACAGAGAAGATATCTACTGTGCCCTCCAAACTTATTTAAATTAGGCCAAAGTACAGAATGTCACCTTTTATGTCTTATGTTGGTCCTCTGTGTCTCAGCTGGTAGAGCAAAGGCCCTTACGATGTCACGATTGTGGGTTGGTTCCCGCTGGGGCCACCCATAAGACAATGTATACGTGCACTACTGTAAGTTGCTTTGGATAAAAACATCAGCTAAATGTCATATTCTGTGTTATTATAGCGAAGACGTTAATTAGGGAAAAAAATAGTGCAAAGTTGTCTGCCCAAGTTATTGTACCGATCGAGCATGCATGCATTAAAATGCTGAAGAGGAAACTGAGGTAAAACAAATATTGAAAAGCAGTGTGATAAAAGCTAATCAAGGCATCGGTGTCCAAAGAGCTACTTTTATTTGACCTTGATTATTTAGCCAATGAAATTGCTTCATAATAAAGCAACAACAAATAAGTTGATATCTGTCCAGATACCGGAGGGCGCTGTAGTTTATCTAACTCTAGGCCACTACCAATAAGACCATTTCCCTCTAGAGCTCCCTACTGTAGGTCCTTGGATCCATTCTGATAAACAGTCAGTCAGATACCAACACTACCAGATGGATAGTAATATTGCCTGTAAACGATTTAGTTATATGGGTGATTTCATTGGCATCTAAGGGGGCAGAGTTGTACTTGTTTTTCCCCCCCAGATGAAAATAAACAGGTTTAAGGTCTAATTAAAAGGTTAAAAAACTATAAGGAGTATGGTATTGAGGTAAAGCGTAAATTAGAATTAGAGTTTTACTTGGTGCTAATGATAGGTACATTTGGCCTTGTTGTGGACAGACTATATAATGTAACCTAATCATCCATCCCAAACCTTCTTCCCACCAATCAGAAACACTGAGCTACTGTCATGTTGAACTCATTAACACATTCATCAGGATGTCATACAGACTGTAAAACATAAATAATACAAAGTTCTGCTTTTAATGATGCATTTATTAATACGGGAGTCATTTTGGCTCCAAGAGGCCCTGACATACAGACACTTTACTAGAGACCATTACAGCATCCATGATGTTCTCACACTGTGAAGTGCAGGAAGCCACTGAAGATGTTGTGATTATTTAAGTTATCATAGAGCCGGTTGCTTGCAGGGATGCGCATGTACACCACGTCTCCCTCCTCCAGCTCTAGACTGACTCCATTAGACAGTGTCTCATAACCGCCAGCATTATATCCCTGACTATACAGGATTTTCTGTCCATTCTTATACATGCATGCATAAAAGTAAAACGAGGTCTGGACACTCATGGCAGTGAAGCTAATGTAGTAGAATCCTCTCACTGGTGCTGTGAAGACACCTGTATCAGTGGAGAGTAAAGAGGAATCAACACAAATCAACAGAATGCCATTGGCACCTGATAGCTAAACAAGACAAGTTAACTTTGTAGCTACAGTAAGTACCAGACTACTTAACCTCCTAGCCCAATGGCCATAAGAGCGACTAGCCTCAGAAGCCCAGGCTTACGAAGGAGGGTTTGGAAGGATGGCCACGCATGACTAAAGAGCGACAAATACATATCACATTTGCAAGGAGCATTCAAAAAGGGACAAATAGTTGGTTTGAAATCAGGCCAGAGATCAGTGAAAGTAGACTACCTGTAGCTGGGTTGTAGGCCTTGCCAATGTTTGAGAAGATTTTGGTGTATACCAGTGTGGTTTCAGCAGCAAAGGGTCCAACAGTTCCTGAATCAGTCAAACCAGCAGAGAAGGCCACATTTGGCCTGTCTGCGAACACAGGAAAGATAACGTACAGATTGAATAACAGACTGTACTTCTAGTATTCTCAAGTGCACAGTGAAAACTGCATTACACCCTCTGGCAAAAGATTAAACGTTGTTAATAACCCAAATCCAGATAGCTGATGTTCTGAAAGAGCTGCAAAATCTGGTCCTCTACAAATCAGCTGGGCTAGACAATCTGGACCCTCTCTTTCTAAAATGATCTGACGATATTTTTGCAACCCCTATTACTAGCCTGTTCAACCTCTCTTTCGTATCGTCTGAGATTCCCATAGATTGGAAAGCTGCCGCGGTCATCCTCCTCTTCAAAGGGGGAGACACTCTAGACCCAAACTGCTACAGACCTAGATCTATTCTACCCTGCCTTTCTAAGGTCTTTGAAAGCCAAGTTCACAAACAGATTACCGACCATTTCGAATCCCACCGTACCTTCTCTGCTATGCAACCTGGTTCCAGAGCTGGTCATGGGTGCACCTCAGCCACGCTCAAGGTCCTAAACGATATCATAACCACCATTGATAAGAGACATTACTGTGCAGCCATATTCATCGACCTGGCTAAGGCTTTCGACTCTGTCAATCACAACATTCTCATTGGCAGACTCAACAGCCTTGGTTTCTCAAATGATCGCCTCGCTTGGTTCACAAACTACTTCTCCAATAGAGTTCAGTATGCCAAATCGGAGGGCCTGTTGTCCGGACCTCTGGCAGTCTCTATGGGGGTGCCACAGGGTTCAATTCTCGGGCCGACTCTCTTCTCTGTATTCACCAATGATGTCGCTCTCGCTGCTGGTGATTCTTTTATCCACCTCTAAGCAGATGACACCATTCTGTATACATCTGGCCCTTCTTTGGACACTGTTAACTATCCTCCAGATGAGCTTCAATGCCATACAACTCTCCTTCCGTGGCCCCCAACTGCTCTTAAATGCAAGTAAAACTACATGCATGCTCTTCAACCGATCGCTGCCCGCACCTACCCGCCCGTCCAGCATCACTACTCTGAACGGTTCTGACTTAGAATATGTGGACAACTACAAATACCTAGGTATCTGGTTAGACTGCAAACTCTCCTTCCAGACTCATATTAAGCATCTCCAATCCAAAATTACATCTAGAATCGGCTTCCTATTTCACAACAAAGCATCCTTCACTCATGCTGCCAAACATACCCTCGAAAAACTGACCATCCTACCGATCCTCAATTTCGGCGATGTCATTTACAAAATAGCCTCCAACACTCTACTCAACGAACTGGATGCAGTCTATCACAGTGCCATCCGTTTGGTCACCAAAGCCTCATATACTACCCACCACTGCGACCTGTATGCTCTCGTTGTCTGACCCTCGCTTCATACTCGTCGCCAAACCCACTGGGTCCAGGTCATCTACAAGTCTCTGCTGGGTAAAGTACCCCCCTTATCTAGCATGTAGCACGGGCTCCAGCAAGTATATCTCACTGGTCACCCCCAAAGCAAATTCTTCCATTGGCCGCCTCTCCTTCCAGTTCTCTGCTGCCAATGACTGGAACAAGCTGCAAAAATCTCTGAAGCTGGAGACTCTTACCTCCCTCACTAGCTTTAAGCACCAGCTGTCAGAGCAGCTCACAGATCACTGCACCTGTACATAGCTCATCTGTAAATAGCCCATCCAATCTACCTCATCCCCATACTGTATTTATTTATTTTGCTCCTTTGCATCCCAGTATATTTACATTTACATTACATTTAAGTCATTTAGCAGACGCTCTTATCCAGAGCGACTTACAAATTGGTGCATTCACCTTATGACATCCAGTGGGACAGTCACTTAACAATAGTGCATCTAAAACTTAGGGGGGTGGGGTGAGAGGGATTACTTAACCTATCCTAGGTATTCCTTAAAGAGGTGGGGTTTCAGGTGTCTCCGGAAGGTGGTGATTGACTCCGCTGTCCTGGCGTCGTGAGGGAGTTTGTTCCACCATTGGGGGGCCAGGGCAGCGAACAGTTTTGACTGGGCTGAGCGGGAGCTGTACTTCCTCAGTGGTAGGGAGGCGAGCAGGCCAGAGGTGGATGAACGCAGTGCCCTTGTTTGGGTGTAGGGCCTGATCAGAGCCTGGAGGTACTGAGGTGCCGTTCCCCTCACAGCTCCGTAGGCAAGCACCATGGTCTTGTAGCGGATGCGAGCTTCAACTGGAAGCCAGTGGAGAGAACGGAGGAGCGGGGTGACGTGAGAGAACTTGGGAAGGTTGAACACCAGACGGGCTGCGGCGTTCTGGATGAGTTGAAGGGGTTTAATGGCACAGGCAGGGAGCCCAGCCAACAGCGAGTTGCAGTAATCCAGACGGGAGATGACAAGTGCCTGGATTAGGACCTGCGCCGCTTCCTGTGTGAGGCAGGGTCGTACTCTGCGGATGTTGTAGAGCATGAACCTACAGGAACGGGCCACCGCCTTGATGTTAGTTGAGAACGACAGGGTGTTGTCCAGGATCACGCCAAGGTTCTTGGCGCTCTGGGAGGAGCTTCTGCACATCCTACCATTCCAGTGTTTAATTGCTATATTGTAATTACTTCGCCACCATGGCCTACCTATTGCCTTACCTCTCTTATCCTACCTCATTTCCAGATGCTGTATATAGATCTTTCTACTGTATTATTGATTGTATGTTTGTTTATTCCATTTATAACTCTGTGTTGTTGTATGTATTGAACTGCTTTGCTTCATCTTGGCCAGGTCGCAGTTACAAATGAGAACTTGTTCTGAACTAGCCTACCTGGTTAAATAAATGTGACATATAAAACATTACATTTTTTTAAAAATAAAACATGTATGTATGTATGTATGTATGTATGTATGTATGTATGTATGTATGTATGTATGTATGTATGTATGTATGTATGTATGTATGTATGTATGTATGTATGTATGTATGTATGTATGTATGTATGTATGTATGTATGTATGTATGTATGTATGTATCTGTGTTGCAGAGTGAAAACAGCACAATGCTAAATGTTGGAGCAAGAGCTTTAAGTGAGATCTCAGGGAGAGTGATGTCACCATATGATAGAACTCTTCTACTGTGGCAGATGTGACATTTTTGGGAGTAGGGGGGAGCTGAATACAGACAAACTGGGAGAGACAGTAGAGAAGCTTTGTGGTGTTTGGATAGATTCAAAACTGAACAGAGCAGGCAAATCAACTGCTACATTTTCAATTGCGTGTGTGTTGTAGAGTTTAAACTGAACTGTGACATCACCCTCCTAAGATCCAAGACTCAACTGTGGCTCTCAGAGAGACAAGCTAATGTTTTGCGAGACGTGTGTATGTTTGCCGCAGATGTCAAGGCAATCCCCTGTTTTACCTGCAGTTGCCCTCTTCAGCTCCTCCACCTGGCTCTCACTAGCACTCAGTCTGGTCTCCAGGGCTGAACAATCATTACAAAGTCAGGACTACTCTTATGTATAATGCACTTTCTATGAACAGTATGGTTAAGTACAGTAGCATTTATAATATACATTATGTAAACATACCTGCAAGATACCACATATTCCATAGAATTATTACAAGGTAAAGAAATATTCAAGTATTTTTGTCATTTAGGTGAACTATCCCTTTTTAACAACCAGTAAATCACTCTTACTTAGTACCTGCATTCTCAGCCTCACTGGCTGTCACTCTGTCCCCCATGTCTGATAGTTCAGCAGCTTGGGATAAATTTATGGAAACATAAGCTATTCAAGTTTACGGAAAACAGGTGAGTAATAAGCATAATCATTCAGATAAGAAATATAGAGAATGACCTGCATTCTTTGTCTGCAGCTCCTCCACCTGGCTCTTACTGCCACTCAATCCAGCGGTCAGGTCTAGTATGATAGAAGAAATATGAAAAATCAAATCAAATTTATTTATATAGCCCTTCGTACATCAGCTGATATCTCAAAGTGCTGTACAGAAACCCAGCCTAAAACCCCAAACAGCAAGCAATGCAGGTGTAGAAGCACGGTGGCTAGAAAAAACTCCCTAGAAAGGCCAAAACCTAGGAAGAAACCTAGAGAGGAACCAGGCTATGTGGGGTGGCCAGTCCTCTTCTGACTGTGCCGGGTGGAGATAACAGAACATGGCCAAGATGTTCAAATGTTCATAAATGACCAGCATGGTCCAATAATAATAAGGCAGAACAGTTGAAACTGGAGCAGCAGCACAGTCAGGTGGACTGGGGACAGCAAGGAGTCATCATGTCAGGTCGTCCTGGGGCAGTTCATTAAATAACAGTTCATGTTGACCTTTGTTCTGATTGTGGAAAGAGGTGTCTGAAAAAAATCATAATCCCAGGACAGGAAATATGGCGGGACATTGTTGAGGCGTCATGTGCCTCTTGGCGTAATAAGGCCTAAGTACGTAAGTGCCTTACAAACTAAACTGAAAGAAACGTCCATCCAGAATGTTAAATGTTCATTATTTCCACTTTCGCTGACAATCAAATGTAACTTCAGTTGACTGTCTTTCTCCACTTCCTCCACTTTATTTTTGGTGAGCATCAGCGTCACCCTAAGATCGGTCACTGTGTTTCTCTGCTCCTTTGCCTCAGCCTCACTGGCTGTCGCTCTGACCTCCATGTTCCTCAGCTTCTCGCTCTGCTCCACCACAGTGGTTCCCAGGTTGTGCACCATGTCTCTCAGCTCCTTCATCTCAGTCCAGATGTCAGGCTAGGTGGTCATCTGTTTGTTGGTTCTCTGAAGCTTCAGTCATTTGGCTCTCCATCTGAACCTCTCTCTCCCTGCACTGTGTCCCTGTTGAGTGATGTCACTCTCTCGGACCCCTCCTCTCTCCTCCATGCCCCAGACAGACAGAACACCCTCCTCTCTCCTCCTGAGTCCATGTCCCAGACAGACAGAACACCCTCCTCTCTCCTCCTGAGTCCATGCCCCAGACAGACAGGACACCCTCCTCTCTCCTCCTGAGTCCATGTCCCAGACAGACAGAACACCCTCCTCTCTCCTCCTAAGTCCATGTCCCAGACAGACAGAACACCCTCCTCTCTCCTCCTGAGTCCATGCCCCAGACAGACAGGACACCCTCCTCTCTCCTCCTGAGTCCATGTCCCAGACAGACAGAACACCCTCCTCTCTCCTCCTGAGTCCATGCCCCAGACAGACAGAACACCCTCCTCTCTCCTCCTAAGTCCATGTCCCAGACAGACAGAACACCCTCCTCTCTCCTCCTGAGTCCATGCCCCAGACAGACAGAACAACACCAGCAGAACAACAGTACCCCTCATTCTGAAATGATACCCGTTCCGATATGATACACTTTATGAGGCTCAGACCCCTGACTCATATACACACATCTCAGTTAAGCAGTACGTGTACAAGAGACACGTCATACTCAGTGGAAAAATACTAAAGCCATAAGGATGTTCCGATAACAATTTTTTAAAATCAGAAGTTTCAACACAGCAGTTAAATCAATGTTGCGTAAGACTGTGAGAAGTCTGCAACTGCAGTGATCTCATGTCTCAGTACAGTTTGTACTTGGGTCACTTTGACATTATTTCAACTAATGATTATGGATATGATCGGGGAGGGGACGCTGATCCTAGATCTGTACCTAGGGTAACTTCATCCCAGAGTTTATGATAGGTGTGACTGGCCATTTTCAGCTCTCATCCAAGTAGGTTGGATCTAAGCATTAAGGCGAAGGTCCATCGAGCAATTTGTAAGTCGCTCTGGATAAGAGCGTCTGCTAAATGACTTAAATGCATTCTAGGCAAAGGGAAGGTTAAGGGAAGGTTAAGCCCTACTGCTTCTCCACCTTTCCAGTGTTTCATCTCTGCATTCTGTAAACACAGAAGGGGATGGAGGGGTCAAGGGACCAAGAAAGCTGATAAAGATTGAGTGCAAGGCAATAAGTTATAAATATATTACATAAGTGAACTTGCTTTGATCTGTCTAGCTACCTGGCTGTCTAGCTACCTGGCAATCAGACACTCATTGTAAATGCTTCAATGAATTACATGAGATGGTGTACAAAAACACCTAAACAAAAATAACTTTGTACTGGGGAGAACCCCAAAATGGTTTGAGGACTGGGGTACCCACAATGCATTATAACGGGAACGTTGTGACGTCATGTTGTTGCGCAAGAACTGCACGACCCAACAAGAAGCCTGTGGGTGGTGGTCGGTTCGTTCAGCCTTTTTATAGTAAAAGCAACTGAACTAACTAGCACGCTAATTTGGATTAGCCCTACCCAAAATCAGTTAATTAAGCCCAGGTAAGCACCATTTCGCAAGCTTTTGGGAGCTAGCTGCTACTAGCCAGCTAAGGGCATGCTAACGAAGCTGAGCTAGAACAAGTAACGTTAAGATGGTTCAACGTTAGCGTAGCGAAATTGCCAATAGCTTATAGTGAATTGTAATAAAACAGCAAGTAAACGTTCGCTAACTAGAAGTTTTGATACAATAATACAGTGCATTCAGATAGCGTAGACCCCTTGACTTTTCCCAAATCTTATTACGTTACAGCCTTATTCTAAAATTGATGAAATTGTACCCCGCCCCCAATTCTACACAGAATACCCCATAATGACAAAGCCAAAGGGAAAAAAATGATTTTTGCAAATGTGTAGAGAATACAAACTGAAATATCACATTTTACATAGGTATTCAGACCCTTTACTCAGTACTTTGTTGAAGCACCATGACTCTACAAGCTTGGCACACCTGTATTTGGAGAGTTTCTCCCATTCTTCACTGCCGATTCTCTCAAGTGCTGTCAGGTTGGATGGGGAGCATCGCCTCAGACATTTGCAGGTCTCCAGAGATGTTCAATTCCGTGCCACTCAAGGATATTCAGAGACTTGTCCCATTTCTCCCGTTGTCTTGGACTGCCGATCCTCTCAAGTGCTGTTGGAAGGTGAACCTTTGCCCCAGTCTGAGGTCCTGCACTCTGAAGCAGGTTTTCATTAAGTATCTCTCTGTACTTTGCTACGTTCATCTTTCCCCCGATCTGCTGAACAACATCCCCACAGCATGAAGCTGCCACCACCAAGCTTCACCGTAGGGATGGTGCCAGATTTTCTCCAGATGTGACGCTTCGCATTCGGGCCAAAGAGTTCGAGTTTGGTTTCATCAGACCAGAGAATCTTGTTTCCCATGGTCTGAGAGTCCTTTAGGTGCCTTTTTGGCAAACTCAAAGTACCTTTTACTGAGGAGTGGCTTCCATCTGGCTACTCTAGTATAAAGGCCTGATTGGGGAAGTGCTGCAGAGATGGTTGTCCTACTGGAAGGTTCTCCCATCTCCACAGAGAAACACGAGCTATGTCAGAGTAAACATCTTGTTCTTGGTCACCACGCCGTCCATTCTCCCCCGATTTCTCAGCTTGGCTGGGCGGCCAGCTCTAGGAAGAGTCTTGGTGGTTCCAAACTTCTTCCATTTAAGAATTGATTGTTCTTCGGAACCTTCAATGTTGCGGAGATTTTTTTTGTACCCTTCCCCAGACCTGTGCCTCGACACAATCCTGTCTCGGAGCTCTACGGACAATTCCTTCGTTCGCATGGCTTGGTTTTTGCTCTGACATCCACTGTCAGCTGGAGGACCTTATATAGACAGGTGTGTGTCTTTCCAAACCATGTCCAATCAATTGAATTTAACACAGGTGGACTTCAATCAAGTTGTAGAAACATCTCAAGGATGATCAATGAAAACAGGATGCACCTGAGATCAATTTCGAGTCTCATAGCAAAGGGTCTGAATACTTATGTAAATAAGGTATAATTGTTTTTTTATTTTTAATACATTTGCACCTCCCAATAGTCATTATTTTCCACAGAACTTGTTGATTATCCCTTACATAATGCACACTCTAGAATGCTCTTCAAGCCAATCGGGAGTATTCAACAATGCTAGCGAAAATGTTCTAGATATCTAGTTGGCTAGACATGATTTGTGTCATGCCGTAACTAGCTAGCCTGCGTTAGCGAACAGTAGCTAGCTAGATGGCCGAGGAGAACAGATGTGTGGAGACTGGCTGCTAGCCAGTTAGCTTCCACTAAACCTTCCAGGGCATGACACAAATCATGTCCAGCCAACTAGATATCTAGAACATTTTCGCTCGGTAGCTAACGCTGTCTAACTAGCTATGCGTGTTTTATGGTGACTGAAAGAGTCAAACCAGTAACTTTACCACAGTGTTGGTTTTGTACTTCCTAGACTGATGTACATCACATCATTAATGTGTTGTGCAGTTGAGAAACCCGGCTATAAAATAAGCAGTAATACGTGTATGATGGCTACCTGATATGAGAATGTGTCTAACTGAATCCTGCTACTGTTTGGCTTCCCTCCTGTCCCCTCCAGGAGATTTGTAGAGGCCAGACTGGCTATGTCTGAGCCCTAAGGCACAGCAGAGCATCCCAACTGGACCACTACAAGTAAGACCTGCTAGTAGTAAGCCCATATCTAACCAGGGCTTGGGTCAGGTCCAATGCAATTCAGTCTATTCAGAGAGTAAATAGCAATTCAGTTTCAATTCCTCTCTAAATAGAAATTAAATGGACCCAATCCATGGTCTAATGTGGATCTTATATTCTGCTATTTGTTTATTTTTAAATGTTTTATTTAACCTTTATTTAAGTAGGCAATTCTGTTAAGAACAAATTACTATTTACAATGACGGCCTACCAAAAGACAAAAGGCCTCCTGCGGGGACAGGGGCTGGGAATAAAAATATAGGACCAAACACACATCACGACAAGAGACACTACAGCACTACATAAAAAGATCTCTAAGACAACAACATAGTGTGGCTATGTATTTTTCCCTGTCAACATTGTGAGTTGCAGCCCAGTTTAATTCACTCACACGCTGCAGAGGGTTGATCAATTGAGACAAAAGCCATTGTGTCCCTTATTAAAGAGAGGAAATTAAATGACTGTGACCAGTTCTGAGAGCTGACCGTCTCCCTCTCCCCTACAGTGCAGTGAACCAAATGGGTCATTGTGTCTTTCTGTTCCTGCTGCTACAGACCCTGCAGACATTGGCCGAAGGTAGACATGAAGTATATCTACCGCACTCTCTCATATGGCCATTTGTTTTGCATGTGTGTTAACTCTCTCCCCTTCTTCTCTCTCTCTATTAGATGGCCAGTTGCTGTGCGTGTGTGAGGGCAGCGGCTGCCTCAACTCCCCCGAGTGCGAGGGCTCTCAGTGCTACTCGTCGGTGGCGGTCAGTAGCCATGGGGCCGTAGTAACACGGGGCTGCCTGCAGGGATCAGAGAAGACCCGTTTGATCTGTTCTACGGCCTCCTCCCTCAGCCATGCCCTGCTCTGCTGCTCCAGCTTCATGTGCAACCGCAATACTACCGCCAGCTCACTACTGCCCCTCCTCGCTACAGGCGGGAACTGCACCCTTTAAACTACGTTTAAGAAAAGCAAAGACTTAGGCTTGTTTCATGGCATGCTGGGTCCAGTTATAGTGATGTAACATTTTCTCTCTCCCTCTTCTGCCTTTCTCTCCCTCCAGCTCCAGAAGAAGAGCCTGTGAGGTATCGTGTGGAGACCCTGGCCCTGTTTGTATTGGGTCCAGTAGTGATCCTTACCCTCCTGTCAGTCCTATCTGTGTTGGGCTGCAGGAGGCTGCACCACGGCAGGCTGCAGCGACTACAGGAGTTTGACCCAGAACAGGATGCGATTGACGGACTCATCACCTCTAATGTTGGGGACAGCACTCTGGCTGTAAGAAGAAAAGACTTGATGAGTTTGTTTGTTTGCGTGTATTTTATAGAGATGACCCTGATGACCTCTGTCTCTCTCCCACTTCTCTCTCTAGGAGCTGTTGGACCACTCCTGTACATCAGGCAGTGGTTCAGGCCTGCCCTTCCTGGTCCAGAGAACTGTGGCCAGACAGATCAGCCTGATGGAGTGTGTAGGTACGTAGAAACGCAACAATTAGATCAATGGGAAATTATGTAAATCTATCACTAGCCACTTTAAACAATGCTACCTTATATAATGTTACTTACCCTACATTATTCATCTCATATGCATACGTATATACTGTACTCTACATCATCGACTGCATCCTTATGTAATACATGTATCACTAGCCACTTTAACTATGCCACTTTGTTTACTTTGTCTACATACTCATATGTATATACTGTACTCGATACCATCTACTGTATGCTGCTCTGTACCATCACTCATTCATATATCCTTATGTACATATTCTTTATCCCCTTACACTGTGTATAAGACAGTAGTTTTGGAATTGTTAGTTAGATTACTTGTTGGTTATCACTGCATTGTCGGAACTAGAAGCACAAGCATTTCGCTACACTCGCATTAACATCTGCTAACCATGTGTATGTGACAAATAAAATTTGATTTGAACCTAATGGCGTGTGTAGGTACATAGAATCACAACACATACAACAGACAAACGCATACAGTGGGGCAAAAAAAGTATTTAGTCAGTCACCAATTGTGCAAGTTCTCCCACTTAAAAAGATGAGAGAGGCCTGTACATTTCATCATAGGTACACTTCAACCATGACAGACAAAATTAGAAAAAAATATCCAGAAAATCACATTGTAGGATTTTGAATGAATTTATTTGCAAATTATGGTGGAAATAAGTATTTGGTCACCTACAAACAAGCAAGATTTCTGGCTCTCACAGACCTGTAATTTATTCTTTAAGAGGCTCCTCTGTCCTCCACTCGTTACCTGTATTAATGGCATCTGTTTGAACTTGTTATCAGTATAAAAGACAACCTCAAACAGTCACACTCCAAACTCCACTATGGCCAAGACCAAGGGGCTGTCAAAGGACACCAGAAACAAAATTGTAGACCTGCACTAGACTGGGAAGACTGAATCTGCAATAGGTAAGCAGCTTGGTTTGAAGAAATCAACTGTGGGAGCAATTATTAGGAAATGGAAGACATACAAGACCACTGATAATCTCCCTCGATCTGTGGGGCTCCACGCAAGATCTCACCCCGTGGGGTCAAAATGATCACAAGAACGGTGAGCAAAAATCCCAGAACCACACGGGGGGACCTAGTGAATGACCTGCAGAGAGCTGGGACTAAAGTAACAAAGCCTACCATCAGTAACACACTACGCCACCAGGGACTCAAATCCTGCAGTGCCAGACGTGTCCCCCTGCTTAAGCCAGTATATGTCCAGGCCCGTCTGACGTTTGCTAGAGAGCATTTGGATGATCCAGAAGAAGATTGGAAGAATGTCATATGGTCAGATGAAACCAAAATATAATTTTTTTGGTAAAAACTCAACTCGTCGTGTTTGGAGGACAAAGAATGCTGAGTTGCATCCAAAGAACACCATACCTACTGTGAAGCATGGGGGTGGAAACATCATGCTTTGGGACTGTTTTTCTGCAAAGGGACCAGGACGACTGATCCGTGTAAAGGAAAGAATGAATGGGGCCATGTATCGTGAGATTTTGAGTGAAAACGTCCTTCCATCAGCAAAGGCATTGAAGATGAAACGTGGCTGGGTCTTTCAGCATGACAATGATCCCAAACACACCGCCCGGGCAACGAAGGAGTGGCTTCGTAAGAAGCATTTCAAGGTCCTGGAGTGCCTAGCCAGTCTCCAGATCTCAACCCCATAGAAAATCTTTGGAAGGAGTTGAAAGTCTGTGTTGCCCAGCAACAGCCCCAAAACATCACTGCTCTAGAGGAGATCTGCATGGAGGAATGGGCCAAAATACCAGCAACAGTGTGTGAAAACCTTTTGAAGACTTACAGAAAACGTTTGCCAACAAAGGGTATATAACAAAGTATTGAGATTAACAAAAGTTTTTGACCAAATACTTATTTTCCACCATAATTTGCAAATAAATTCATTAAAAATCCTACAATGTGATTTTTTTTCTCATTTTGTCTGTCATAGTTGAAGTGTACCTATGATAAATACAGGCCTCTCATCTTTTTAAGTGGGAGAACTTGCACAATTGGTGGCTGACTAAATACTTTTTTGCCCCACTGTATAACAGAAATGTAAACATGGGTTTTGTAACGAATGAGGTCTCTCTCCCCATGTCTTTAGGGAAGGGGCGTTATGGAGAAGTCTGGAGGGGTCAGTGGCAGGGGGAGAACGTGGCTGTGAAAATCTTTTCCTCCCGGGACGAGAGGTCATGGTTCAGGGAGACTGAGATCTACAACACAGTGCTGCTGAGACACGAGAACATACTGGGTGAGTAGGAGTCCATCTCTCTCTCTAACCCACATCCAGCTCCCACATGCTGTATTGGACACAAGCACACAACAGCATATTGAACAATGTTAAGATATGAAATGGTAATATTCAAATAATATTTAAAATGGTCAGCGTTCTCCCCAAATAATGTAAGAGGGGTGGTCTTATCATATACAGGGCCTTCGGAAAGTATTCAGACCCCTTGACCTTTTCCACATTGTTACTTTACAGCCGTATTCTAAAATGGATTAAGTCATTTTCCCCCCTCAATCTACACACAACACCCCATAATGACAAAGCAAAAACAGGTTTGTAGAAATGTTTTCACACAAAAAAAAGTCAGGTTGGATAGGGAGCGTCGCTGCACAGCTATTTTCAGTTATTTTTGTATCCCAGATCTGTGCCTCGACACAATCCTGTCTCGGAGCTCTACAGACAATTCCTTCGACCTCATGGCTTGGTTTTTGCTTTGACATCCACTGTCAACTATGGGACCTTATATAGACAGGTGTGTGCCTTTCCGAATCATGTCCAATTAATTGAATTTAACACAGGTGGTCTCCCAAGTTGTAGAAAGATCTCAAGGATGATCAATGAAAACAGGATGCACCTGAGCTCAATTTCAAGTCTCATAGCAAAGGGTCTAAATATGTATGTATATAATTATCTTATTTATACATTTGCAAAAATGTCTTAGCCTGTTTTCGCCTTGTCATTATTGGGTATTGTGTGTAGAATCCAATTTAGAATCAGGCTGTAACGTAACAAAATGTGGAAAAAGTCAAGGGGTCTGAATACTTTCCGAATGGCCTGTAAGACCATTACAGGTGTTAAAAAATCTCCCGCCGTACTCAGCAGCAGCACCTTGTTAAAAATTCCCGGGGAGAACCCGATGGTAATATTAAAATAATAGTTATTAGTTAAGATATTTGACCTCTGTTTCCTTCCAGGCTTCATGGCGTCAGATATGACGTCTCGTAACTCCAGCACCCAGCTCTGGCTTATCACACATTACCATGACAACGGCTCGCTCTACGACTACCTCCAGAGGGTTCCCGTGGAGACGGGGGAGGGCCTAGCGATGGCGACGTCGGTGGCGTGCGGTTTGGTGCACCTGCACACGGAGATCTTCGGCACCGAGGGGAAGCCGGCCATCGCTCATCGAGACCTGAAGAGCAAGAATATACTGGTGACCAAGGAGCTACGTTGTTGTATAGCTGATCTGGGTCAGTAGTGTGTGTGTGTGTGTCTGAGTGTCTGTCTTTACATGCTACTAATTAGCGTCGGTACTTAAATCCAATGTGAAAGAAATATGTCAGAGATTGATAGATGCAGAGCCATATAACAAAAAATAAACAGGTCACCCAGTCACACACAGTCGCCATTTTGTGCCAGTACTGACCAGTTTCTCTCCTCTCCCCCTGTTCCCTACAGGCCTGGCAGTAACCCACTCCCAGTCAGACAACCAGCTGGATGTAGGAAACAACCCCAAGGTGGGCACCAAGCGCTACATGGCTCCTGAGGTGTTGGATGAGTCCATCCAGACAGACTGTTTTGATGCCTATAAGAGAGTGGACATCTGGGCCTTCGGTCTGGTGCTGTGGGAGATCGCTAGTAGAACCTACAGCAACGGTGACGACTAATAATGTTTTTATTACCTAAAATAGTTCAGAAACCTCTGACCTCAAGTGGCTTCCTCTCCTCGTCACCTTTCATTCACCTAGCCCCTGTAACCCTTGACCCTAACACTAGATGTCTTCTTACCTCTGTGATTAGGTATTGTGGAGGAGTACAAGCCTCCGTTCTATGACCAGGTGCCTAACGACCCCAGCTTTGAGGACATGAGGAAGATGGTGTGTGTGGAGCAACAACGACCGTTCATCCCCAACCGCTGGTTCTCCGACCCTGTGAGTATGACCACTACATGACCGTTAAATGACCACACACACTGATACCATGACCTTAACGGTAACACTACATTAAGGTAATCCGTTCTCAGGTTTCTGTGTTTCAAACCCTGTCTTCTTGCGTATCAACTTACAATGACCCTCTCCTCTTTCTCTGTCTCCCTATCTTTTTCTCCCCCCCCCACCCTCTCCCTCTAGACCCTGTGTGCCCTGGTGAAACTGATGAAGGAGTGTTGGTACCAGAACCCCTCTGCTCGCCTCACAGCCCTGCGCATCAAAAAGACCCTGAACAAGATCCATAGCTCCCTGGAGAAAGGAAAGAAGTTGTGAGGAGAGGAAAGGGAGGACTACTGCCAGAGGAGAGATAGAAGGCAGGAGAGTAGAGATGCCAGATCAGATGGACACAGCTGCTGCTACTGAACATGAATGTTGATATCCTTATTGGCTGAATGCTGAACTGAACTACCTGGTCACTCCGTGTGAGAGATGGTGTTACCGTAGCCTTACCCTGCTTTAAAGGCCTGTACACGCTGCAGGGGTCAAGGCTGGGGCTCAGACCCTCTACACACACGCACTTCTGCCCATTTGTCGTTTCAATGTTCAGCCAATCATATTATGTTGCTCTACTCAGACAATCAGATGTGTATTCCAATGTAGCTACACACATGAACGAACACACACACAATCTTGAGTTCAGTTACACAGGAACAGAGCCAATAGGATCAAATGAACACTGTGGTTGTGAACTCTATATTAAAATATTTATGTAGTGTGCTTTATGTGTAGGGTGGGACTATGATGATTTGTAATGTTATGATTAGGTGTTCGGGAGTTGGTCTTGGTAAGGGAAAACTGATTACATTACAAGGAAACTTTATGTACCCATGTAAATGCAGTTTTGTGGCTGGTAAGACATTGTGTATTTACAAAGGAAGTCAGGAGACATGCCTCTCCACATGCTTTGAATTGTGAGCTGTGAATGCATTACAGTTATAAATATTGGAACCACATACTGATTCAGTATTGTATGCTTTGTAGAATTCTATCCAGTGCTCTTGATTTACTTCACACCTGCGCCATGTTGGCAGAGTTTTCACCTTGACTGGTTTCAGAAGTGAAACTCTCCCAACCCATAGTGCAGGGCCGGCTCTAGCCTTTGAGGCCCTAAGCCAGATTTGGTTCTGGGGCCCCCCACCTTGCGACAAAACATTTTATTGGCCCCCCTCTTTACAGAGGAGAGAATGTTTTTTTTATGTGATTTTCCTGTGTTCTATATATTTCCACAGTATGAGGTAGGAATAATACTGTGAACATAAATGCCCTTAAAGTGTAGTAGCTGTTTGGAATTTCAGCCTGTTTTGGTGGAAGTTTCAGCCTTCCATGGTGACATCACCATGTGGTAAATGAGTTAATAGACCAATAAAGAGTTCCAAACCTCTCCCAATAACACTTTTACTTTTCCACTCAGACAGTGCTATAAAGTTGTTTTGCTTTAGAAAGTGCTCTTGCTTAGAAGCTATTTTTGACCATTTTAATTAAACAATCACAGGTACTTAAAGGGATCTTTCTGTATTTTACCAATGAAGCCCTTTATCTCCCTCCCCAGAGTTGGATACCATTTGTATGTCTCTGCAACCCGTATGAAGTCAGTTGGAGGTTGTCAATGCTAACTAGTCTAAGGTACTAGCAGGTGCTAATTCTGGCTAGCAATCGCACTAATGCTCGTTAATAACTGCCTTCAAACGGCACGTAGACACACATGGCATCCACGAGTTCATCTGACTACGGGGAAGTAGAAAAGGTCTGGAATTGTATTCTGTAAGTCACTCTGGATACTAAGTCGCTTTTTGTCATTTAGCATCTGCTGGATGTCATGTTCATATGATATATTTTAATTTTACTAGGCAAGTCAGTTAAGAACTAATTCTTATTTTCAATGACGGCCTAGGAACAGTGGGTTAACTGCCTGTTCAGGGGCAGAACGACAGATTTGTACCTTGTCAGCTCAGGGATTCAAACTTGCAACCTTTTGGTTACTAGACCAACGCTCTAACCACTATGACAAACAAATGACAAACAAATCAATGGGGCCCCCCTGCATGTGCCCTGTCGGTATTTGGTTTAGATAGCTGGCTAGACTAGCTGACATGGTTAATTGAGTGACTGTCAGCGACTGACATAAGAGAGACTGCTGTTGCACACCAACATTTCTAAATTGCAGCTGGTATATTCTACTATTCTTACTCTCAATAGTAAATTGAGACCCGGCTGAGTTCCTGTTTTGGGGGGGATCCTGGAGGCCCTTACTGCCCACTCATGTAATTTATGCCTGGAACCGGCCCTGCCAGAGTGTCAGGCAAGTTTAATCACATGTACCTAATGATTCTGCTCAGCCAGGACTTTACCTGATCGGGATTAGTGGACAGGATCGCCAACGCATAGGAAACAGACTGGTTCCTTTTGAGAGAATGTTTTACAGGAAAAGCCAGGATTAAATCAGACCCGCAGTAGCCTGGTTAGTTGAAAAACACGTTGCTCCTTTTGGGGGTCGGAGGTGTAACTGACTGGATTGAATTCTGACCTTAAATTTGTAAGGAATTTATTTGTAATAAGGTTGTACTAGTACCGAGGTTTTTAACCTTGAGCCCCTCTATAAGACTCTGTAAAGTGATCTGTTTTCACACTGGTACTGAAGTTAACAGGAGTCGCTCAATTAAGGTTCCAGGCGGAAGTTTCCCCTAACCACAGATCTATAATCAGATTACCATACTATCCACATCCTAACCGTAACCACTACGGGGATGACATATCAGACCCTGTATCAGGCAACTTCTATCTACTCAAGGAGGTCAAGAGAGAAAATGTGTTTTAAAGACAGATTAGTGTATTTCTAGGGGCTGGATTAGATCCGTATCGCGGAAGATCCATGTTAGAGCTCGATTGAAATTTAAAGGTAACGTTCCTGAGTTCTCGGGAGACAATATTCACGGTAAACACCATTGTCTCACGTCAGATGGCGTCAGCACTCCGCGTCGCTTGTCCATCAACCAATATCAGTGCATGCCGAATCGTCTCCCTACCTGACGTAAAACAATGCGGTAAACGCTGCATATGTCGACTCAATCGGAAATGACCTTCACATTTTAACGCGGATCTTCCACTACACGGAATTAATCCAGCCCTTATTCAGAGGGCAGCTAACGAATGTGATTGGTTACGTTAAAGCAAGCAATATGAATGGAATTAGAAAAACAACCACTGAGATTTGAACATCAGGGAATCAACAAGATCAGAACGTGACCTTGTGGTCCCTGTACCTAGTCCATTGCGCCACTAGGGGGAGCCATCAGTCTTTTTACTGCACATATATAACGCTGTTCAGTAAAGTCTGTCAGAATGACAGTAGATTGGGAATGTGATTGGTTAAGTATGTTGGGTTAGTGAACTGAAACCACACTGGGATTCGAACTAGTGACCTTGTGTGTCAAAACTAATTCTGTACACCCTCCACCGCTCCCAAGTGGCGCAGCGGTCTAAGGTACTGCATCTCAGTGCTAGAGGCGTCACTACAGACACTTTGGTTGGAATCCAGGCTGTATCACAACCGGCCGTGACTAGGAGTCCTATAGGGGGGCGCACAATTGGTCCAGCGTCGTCCGGGTTTGGCCGGCATTGTAAATAAGAATTTGTTCTTAACTTACTTGCCTGGTTAAATAAAGGCTGAATAACATTAATTGTTTTAACACCTAACAAGCCTTTCTTTATTTGACATTCACCTGTTGCTGCAAACTCTGCCTACATCCAACCAATCACATTTATTCTGCCCTCAGAACAAGATCGAAAAAGGAGAACTCCACTGAGCTTTTAACATCAGAGGGCCAGGTGCAGCCACCATATTGCTTATAGTGTATGGGATAAGGGTCAATTTGGAATTGGGCATCTATGGGTCCTTTTGGGGAAACAAGCATGCACAATTATTTACATAAAAAGAACCAACCAACCATCTAGCTTTTAGAGATTCAGTATTCATTCACAAAATGAGCTTATGTTGTTGCTGTACATTTGAAGAAGAAAAAAAAAATATTATATATAAAAAAATATATATATATATTTGACATGTAATAAAACTATCTGCACTGTTACCAAACACCATCTGCTGCCTTCAATTCTGGTGGTAAAATAATAAACTGATTAGGTAAAACAATTATAATCTGCTCTATTTACAATGAATGTACACAGATTATACTTACATTAGAAGTTGATCAGACACTTGTACAATGAGAGAACTATGGCCACGGTTATCAGACTGTTCTACTGGGGCCTCATCAGTGCAGGGTAGAGTTGCGTATCAGAGGTAGTTCACTAGGGCCGGGATTCAATCCGATAGCGGATTTGGACAATGCGCCACTTAAGGTAATTTCCGATTGAGCAGACATATGCAGGGTATACTGTGAACGTGATCTCTGTGAACTCGTAAACATTGCCTTTAAAACGTGCACTGCCGACAAAGTGAGATCCTAGCCTAGACAAGCCTTACAGTACAGTACAACAATAACACCCTACCAGAGACCTGGGCCCAGATTCACAAAATACTTCTTATGCAAAAAAGTAAGACATTTCTTGTTAAGAAGGTTTTGTGAAACTGGGCCCTGGAGTCAACAGTGGAGGTGGTCTGAGTCTGTAGTCTGGAGGGGGGTTTTGGTCAGGGTTCATTGAGTTCATCGGGTATGGTCGTGCAGGGTGAAAGGTCAACTGGTAGTGTCTTATGAGAGTTGAGTGAAGGTCAGGTCAGGTGTTTAAGTTAATCAGGGAAGGAGCAATATGGTCATTGCAGGTCGTCCGGCAGGGTCTTATAAGGGTTGAGAATGCCTTTGGGATCTAACATGGTTTTAATGTTCCCCATCAGAGCGACAGCCAGGCTGGCTTTACTGTAGTAAATATAGTTCCTCTTCTTCAGGCCCAGGCCGTGCTCTGCGCTGATGCTGCCCTGGAAACGGGCCGTCCACTCATAGACAAAGGGTTCGATGGACGCCAGGAGGTCGGGATCTTTGGTAGGAGAGGTGATGTTGAGGTGGAGGTTACCATCACCTGGTGGGAGGAGAGGACACACACAGTCAGGCATGCACACACACACACACGTGTCCGTATCCCACAGTCTTACCAACGTGTCCGTATCCCACCACACTCTTGGCTCTGTCTCCTAGGTGTTCTCTCATATCTGTGACCAGCTGGTAGATCCGTTCCACAGGAAGTGAGATGTCGTATTTATATGTGAAACCATCATGAGTTAAAGCCTCTGTTACCCGCTCACGCAGTGACCAGAGAGCCTAAACACACACAGGAACACACACACAGGAACACACACACAGGAACACACACACAGGAACACATACACACAGGAACACACACACAGGAACACATACACACAGGAACACACACACAGGAACACACACACAGGAACACACACACAGGAACACACACACAGGAACACACACACAGGAACACACACACAGGAACACACACACAGGAAAACACACACAGGAACACACACACAGGAAAAACACACAGGAACACACACACAGGAACACATACACACAGGAACACACACACAGGAACACACACACAGGAAACACACACAGGAAAACACACACAGGAAAACACATTGATGCAACATGTCTTGCATCCTCAAATGTTTTATCATTCTTTTTAATGATTCTCTTTAATTTGATATCAACATATTCATAAATGAAAGTCACCTTGATTTTGGCCTCCTCCGTTGCTACAGTCCCGTCGATAACCTGGGATGATGTCATGGCCTCCTCCAGAAACTGGTGCAACTTCTCCTCATCGTGGGTGGGGTTAGAGCCGGACGTTTCTATGACGATGTAGAACGGACAGTCTGCAGAACAAAGCAAGAAATAGATTAGAGGCTTTGAACCAATCAGAGTTAGAATTACTCAAACAAACAATTACTAGAACGTTCAAAAGCATTAGAAAATCTGTGTGCTGTGTGTGTGTGTGTGTGTACCTGTGATGGGGTTAGCCAGTTTCAGGTGTGTGTTCAGCAGTCTCATACACTCTCTGTCCAGGAACTCAAAGGCTGAGAGGATCTCTCCCAGCATGCCTCTACACAGCTGGAAGGTCTGCAGCAGCTGCTCAAAACTTTCACAGCCTGGACACACACACACGATCATATCATCACATTAAATTGTCATGGCGATCATCTCACAGAAGAAACACATCACATGCGTCATATATTGGACTGCGTGAGAGTGTGTAAACACAAATCAGTCAAAAGGAGGATGCATTTGTGACATCAGATGATCACCAGTTACAAGGTCATGAGGGGTCATGTCACACCCACCCAGGAAGGCCACGTTGACGGCTTTAGGTTTCCGTGGACACAGGATGGTTACGGCGGTGATGACCCCCAGTGTGCCCTCTGACCCGATGAACAGCTGTTTGAGGTCATATCCTGTGTTGTCCTTCCTCAGGCTGGCTAGGCAGTCTAGGACCCTCCCGTCTGCTAGCACCTACACACAAATACACACACAGAGTATTGGTGCTGTCCTTTATAGTTAGTTGAATTTCAAAAGGCATAGTCCCCTGCCCCCCCCTCCCCTACTGACCACCTCTAGTCCTAATACTGTCCCTCGTAGGGATCCGTAGCGTAGCAGCCTCAGTCCTCCAGCGTTAGTGGACACGTTGCCTCCTACATGGCAGCTTCCCTTTGCCCCCAGGTCCAGAGGCATGATGTAGTCCCTGTCCTCTAGGTAAAGAGACAGGTTCTCCAACACACAACCTGCTTGGCACGACAGAATACCTAGCAGGAGAGGAAGAGAGAGAGAGAGAGAAAGAGAGAGAAAGAGAAAGAGAAAGAGAAAGAGAAAGAGAGAGAGAGAGAGAGATGAGTCTGGCTCAACTGGATTGGACTGTAAAACACTAGGGCAAAACTTTGAGAATTGGAACAGGAAATTTGATGAACTGACCAATGAATAGTGACAGTAACCCTAGAGTTACTGACGATACTGACCGGAGACAGAGTCGAAGTTGAGGACATTGTTCATGAGAGCGGTAGAGAGGATGATCTCATCATAGACAGGAACACTGCCTCCCACCAGCCCTGTGTTACCACCCTGAGGACTCACTGCCAGGTTACGACTGTTACAGTACCTACAGGAGAATCACAACACAACATTAGAACACAGGTACACTGCCTGCTTCCAGTCATGTAACTAGAAGACTGGAGAATAATACCCAAGGATCTGAGAAACTTCCTCTGTAGTCTGGGGCCTCAGCAGAACCTCACTGAAACCTGCACAGACAGAGAGAGGAGATCAACACATCAACTCAATACAACAATAACATAAACAGTTCCTAACAACCCTACAGAGGAGACAAAGATAGCAAGCTCTTTCCTCCACAATCTCCCTCCTCTGACCTATCTTTCTACATTTGAGTTATTTAGCAGACACTCTTATCCACAGTGACTTAAAGTAGTGAGTGCATACATTTTCATATTTGTTTGTACTATTTGTTTCTCTCGCTCTCTCCCCCTCCCCTCTCTTTCTTTCTCACCTCTCACTGACTTGAGCCAGTCCACATTACTGGCCTCCAGTATATCTGGGTCAGTGATGGTCCTGCCTGGTATTATCTTGCTGAAGAAGGCCATGTCCTCTGGAGTTACCCTGGAGAAAGGCCTCCTCTCTGGGGCAGCTGTGGGTGACGGGGTGGGTCTCTCTTCCCCAGCATGGAGCTCCCGACAGCGGACGCCACAAGACACGGGCCTGGGTGTCTGGAGCAGGCCGCTGCTAAAGCCTGGGGGTAAAGTTCTGACTACGGCTGGAGGTGAGGCAGTGCTGAGGGGACTCATCCACCTGAGAGCAGTCCTCAGACGCAACCTTCTGTGGAAGAGACCAGCCATGGCTGGGGAGAGAGCGGATGCCTGGAGTGGATGGAGAGGGATACTTAGTTACATTGCAAAGTGTATTATGTGGATGTTTTACATGCACTGACTTTAATTTAAGTTTGACAAATTATTCCTGCAGAACTAAAACCAATCATATAACTACACAATTTAATGTTGTAAATCTAACCACAATCTAATGGTTTTAACACACACACACTACAGTAAGCTAGTGCCATGCAACAATGCCATGCTTCCCATTGTTAACCCACGTGGTGCAGCGATCTAAGGCACTGCATTTCAGTGCTTGAGGAGTCACTACAGACACCCTGGTTCGAATCCAGGCTGTATCACGTCTTGCCGTGATTGGGAGTCCCATAGGGCGGCGCACAATTGGCCCAGCGTCGTCCGGGTTTTGGCCGGTGTAGGCCGTCATTGTAAATAAGAATTTGTTCTTAACTGACTTGCCTAGTTAATTAAAGGTTAAATAAAAAACTATATTTCGTTAACATACTGTACCTGTCACTGTAGTGTTTGTGCTTTTCTTAAATTCTTAGAATGTGCACCATTCTCATTAGATGGACGACGTTTTCCTTGAAAGCAACAGCACTGCAACTTTACACGTCAACCACCGAAAAATACAAGATGTGGATATAGCAAGCTAAAAAATGTTAACGTTACTTCGTATAACGTTTGCTACCAACCAGTCGGGGAACGTTGTTGGATGCACGTGTCTCTATTAATGTCGTATAATGTCGCAAATATAGCTATCTGTCACAAAGTTCAAGGGCAGATTAAACTACAACGTCAAGATTGTTGTGGTCAATATATTGTTTACATCCGGGACAGCTAGCTAGGAACCTAGTACCTAAGAACAAGGAGCTGAAAACACAGTTCTGGGGAGGTGCAACACAAAAAGGGTATTTCCGGTTTTGAATCAAATAAAAGCACAATAAAAGCTTATGTCTGATAAAAACGCTCCTAAAACGTTAGAATAATATTTTGTTTTATTATATAACATTTCAATGGCCACTGTTCTATGAATGATATCTGGGTATAACAAAACAAATAATAACAAAGGGAAGCTTTTATTTTATCAGCAGTTCATCTTCTGAATTTGATAATAAATGAGTCTCACTAGGCAGACAAGGTTGGGTTGCATACCTCCCGTAATGTTAACAATGTTCCATTGCCCTAGGTCTGGGATTGCCTAGACTAATACATCATTTTAAGAAAGTATGATCAACTGTAGAAATAGGAACTCATACCGTGCCCTCCTGAATTATTGTCACCTCAGGTAAATATGAACAAAAAAGGCTGTGAGAAAATGTCATTGTTGTTTATCAGCTTGATCTTACATTCAAAATATTATATGAATATAACCTTTAACGAGGTTAAAATAGTTTTAAAAATATATTATTTTATTCACAATAATTGTCACCCTTGCATTTAGTACTTTGTGCACCCTCCCTTTGCCAAGATAACAGCTCTGAGTCATCTCATATAATGTTTGATGAGGTGGGAGAACACACTCTCCCTTTGCCAAGATAACAGCTCCGAATAATCTCATATAATGTTTGATGAGGTGGGAGAACACACCCTCCCTTTGCCAAGATAACAGCTCCGAGTCATCTCATATAATGTTTGATGAGGTGGGAGAACACACCCTCTCTTTGCCAAGATAACAGCTCCGAGTCATCTCATATAATGTTTGATGAGGTGGGAGAACACACTCTCCCTTTGCCAAGATAACAGCTCCGAATAATCTCATATAATGTTTGATGAGGTGGGAGAACACACCCTCCCTTTGCCAAGATAACAGCTCTGAGTCATCTCATATAATGTTTGGTGAGGTGGGAGAACACACCCTCCCTTTGCCAAGATAACAGCTCCGAATAATCTCATATAATGTTTGATGAGGTGGGAGAACACACCCTCCCTTTGCCAAGATAACAGCTCTGAGTCATCTCATATAATGTTTGATGAGGTGGGAGAACACACCCTCCCTTTGCCAAGATAACAGCTCTGAGTCATCTCATATAATGTTTGATGAGGTGGGAGAACACACCCTCCCTTTGCCAAGATAACAGCTCTGAGTCATCTCCTATAATGTTTGATGAGGTGGGAGAACACACCCTCCCTTTGCCAAGATAACAGCTCTGAGTCATCTCATATAATGTTTGATGAGGTGGGAGAACACACCCTCCCTTTGCCAAGATAACAGCTCAGAGTCATCTCATATAATGTTTGATGAGGTGGGAGAACACACCCTCCCGTTGCCAAGATAACAGCTCCGAGTCATCTCATATAATGTTTGATGAGGTGGGAGAACACATCCTCCCTTTGCCAAGATAACAGCTCCGAGTCATCTCATATAATGTTTGATGAGGTGGGAGAACACACCCTCCCGTTGCCAAGATAACAGCTCCGAGTCATCTCATATAATGTTTGATGAGGTGGGAGAACACATCCTCCCTTTGCCAAGATAACAGCTCTGAGTCATCTCATATAATGTTTGATGAGGTGGGAGAACACACCCTCCCTTTGCCAAGATAACAGCTCCGAATCATCTCATTTAATGTTTGATGAGGTGGGAGAACACACCCACCCTTTGCCAAGATAACAGCTCAGAGTCATCTCATATAATGTTTGATGAGGTGGGAGAACACACCCTCCCTTTGCCAAGATAACAGCTCTGAGTCATCTCATATAATGTTTGATGAGGTGGGAGAACACACTCTCCCTTTGCCAAGATAACAGCTCCGAATAATCTCATATAATGTTTGATGAGGTGGGAGAACACACCCTCCCTTTGTCAAGATAACAGCTCCGAGTCATCTCATATAATGTTTGATGAGGTGGGAGAACACACCCTCTCTTTGCCAAGATAACAGCTCCGAGTCATCTCATATAATGTTTGATGAGGTGGGAGAACACACTCTCCCTTTGCCAAGATAACAGCTCCGAATAATCTCATATAATGTTTGATGAGGTGGGAGAACACACCCTCCCTTTGCCAAGATAACAGCTCTGAGTCATCTCATATAATGTTTGGTGAGGTGGGAGAACACACCCTCCCTTTGCCAAGATAACAGCTCCGAATAATCTCATATAATGTTTGATGAGGTGGGAGAACACACCCTCCCTTTGCCAAGATAACAGCTCTGAGTCATCTCATATAATGTTTGATGAGGTGGGAGAACACACCCTCCCTTTGCCAAGATAACAGCTCTGAGTCATCTCATATAATGTTTGATGAGGTGGGAGAACACACCCTACCTTTGCCAAGATAACAGCTCTGAGTCATCTCATATAATGTTTGATGAGGTGGGAGAACACACCCTCCCTTTGCCAAGATAACAGCTCTGAGTCATCTCCTATAATGTTTGATGAGGTGGGAGAACACACCCTCCCTTTGCCAAGATAACAGCTCTGAGTCATCTCATATAATGTTTGATGAGGTGGGAGAACACACCCTCCCGTTGCCAAGATAACAGCTCTGAGTCATCTCATATAATGTTTGATGAGGTGGGAGAACACACCCTCCCTTTGCCAAGATAACAGCTCCGAGTCATCTCATATAATGTTTGATGAGGTGGGAGAACACATCCTCCCTTTGCCAAGATAACAGCTCCGAGTCATCTCATATAATGTTTGATGAGGTGGGAGAACACACCCTCCCTTTGCCAAGATAACAGCTCAGAGTCATCTCATATAATGTTTGATGAGGTGGGAGAACACACCCTCCCTTTGCCAAGATAACAGCTCAGAGTCATCTCCTATAATGTTTGATGAGGTGGGAGAACACACCCTCCCTTTGCCAAGATAACAGCTCCGAGTCATCTCATATAATGGTTGATGAGGTGGGAGAACACACCCTCCCTTTGCCAAGATAACAGCTCTGAGTCATCTCATATAATGTTTGATGAGGTGGGAGAACACATAGGAAGAGAACGGTTTTGAGACCATTCCTCTATGCAAACCCTCTCCAGATCCTTCAGAGTCCTTGGTCCTTGCTTGTGGACTCTCCTCTTCAGCTCACCCCACAGTTTTTTCAATGGGGTTTATGTCAGGGGACTGGGATGGCCACTGCAAATGCTTGATTCTGTGGTCAGTGAACCATTTTCGTGTGGATTTTGAGGTATGCTTTGGATTATTGTCCAGCTCGAAGATTCAACAACGACCTAGTTTTAGCCTCCTGGAACAAGTAAAATCTTCTTGTACTTGATGGAGTCTATGATGCCATGTAACCTAACAAGGTTCCCATGGCATTTGGAAGTAAAAGAGTGTGGATGAGGTTATGTTCTGCATGGCCATGACACTTTTTACACCAAACACACATCTGGTCTCATCAGATCATAGAAACTGTTTCCAATCATAGTTCCAATTGCATTTAGCAAACTCCAGCCGCTTACGTTTGTGGTTTGGAGACAGCAGAGGCTTTCTTCTGGCAACCCTTCCAAATAACTTCTTGGCATGGAGGTGGTGTCTAATTGTAGTTTTAGAGACTTGATGACCCCAAGATGTAACCAAATTCTGCAATTCTCCAACTATGATCCTTGGAGATGTTTTGTTGCCACTTAAACCATCCTTCTCACTGTGCGTTGGGGGCAAAATACACTGGCGTCCTCTTCCAGGAAGGTTCATCACAGCTCCAGGTGTTTTACATTTCTTAAGTATTGCCCTATTAGTGGAGATGGGCATTTTCAGACGTGTAGCTCTCTACATTACCCCAGACGACAGTAGTTCATTTGACAATGGAAGAGAGCTCATGAGATTTGTTTTAGAATTTTCTCTACCTATCCCAAATGTATAAGCACTGGTAATGGCTCTACCATTCCCTCTGATAGGCTATGTTGGCCATATTACACCTATATCTCCATGCACGCCTATGAAATACTTTCAAGATGTAGGAGTGTTTAGTGCAAATACTGTGTTATACAGTATGCCTTGCAGTCGAGGGATTTTTACGGTACGCATGCTGGTAGAGAAATAAGATGTGCTGGATGGGTAATTATCTAGGCCTGAAACGTTTGATTGATGAGTAGGTTAAATCAAATCAAATGTTATTTGTCACATGCGCAGAATACAACCTTACAGTGAAATGCGTACTTACTTAGCCCTTAACCAACAATGCTTTAAGAAGTTTTAAGGGAAAAAAAGTGTAGAAAAGTGCAGGGGACACCGGTTAGTCGAAGTAATTGAGGTAATATGTACATGTAGGTAGAGTTAAAGTGACTATGCATAGATAATAAACAGAGAGTAGCATCAGTGTTAAAGAGGGGTCTGGGTAGCCCATTTATTAGCTGCTCAGGAGTCATATGGCTTGGGGGTAGATGCTGACGGCTGTCCCTGAATTCTTGCATTCTAGTTCAATAGATGATGAATTGAGGAAATCAATATAAGCTGACTATAGAACCTGCCAACAGTGCCTATTGTTAAAAACATGTCTGAAAATGTTCTTATCCATGTTGATCTAGCCAATCAGACAACCTTTATTGCTAAAGAGCATCAGACATTCCTCCATTCATTCTCTATCATATTCCCCTCTATCAAATTCCTCTCTATCATATTCATCTTCTATCATATTCCTCTCCATCATATTCCTCTCCATCATATTCCTTTCCATCTATAAAATTCCTCTCTATCATTTTACCCTCTATCATATTCCTCTCTATCGTATTCCCCTCTATCATATTCATCTCTGTCATATTCATCTCTATCAATTTCCTCTCTTACAAACTCCGGTCTACCCTCCATCTACTCCCCCTCCCTTTCCGTCCTCCTCATCTCAGTGCAGCTCCGCTCCATCGGGTAGATTTGGAATTCAACATTTTAACAGTGCAACACTCCCCAGATTTGTGAAATGTAAACTTTGTGTGTTTATACTGTGTTATACAGTATGCCTTGACAAAAATCAAACAGAAAGTAAACCTTTTTTATAGATTTTTTATTGCATTTTTCATTGCATGCAAAAATACAGTATCCCGCCCTGTTCTCTCTCTCTAATACCCAGTCTACTCATCCATCTTCAAGCTTTCATCCTTTCCCTGCTCTTCTATCACCCTCTCAGTTCCACCTCCAGCTGGCTCCCTCTTTTTCTTCTTCTCTAGTCTCTTCCTCTCCTCTTTCCTCCTCTTTTCTCTCTTCTTCTCCTCCTTTTCTTGAATCTTTCTCTCCATCTCCAAGAACTCAGCTTGAGCTTTCTCTCTCTTTTTCAGCTCCTCAGAACACTTCTTCTCTTTCTTAATCCTGTCTTTCATCATGTCATTATGTATCTTCATCAGCCCCTCTAACCTCTTTTTCTCTGCCTTTTCCTTCTCTTTTCTTTCCTTCTCTCTCTTTTTCTGTTCTAACTTCTCCCTCTTTTTCTCAGCCTTCATGACTTTCTTCTGCTCTTTCTCTCTCTCATTCATCTCTTTCTTCTCCCTCTTTTTGTTCTCATCCTCCTTGTTTTTCTTCTCCTTTCTCTCTTTCTCGTCATCTTTCAACTTCTTATGCAGATTCTTATTTTTCTCTTTTCCCTTCATCTTCATAAATGGGATTTTCTGCATGTGGTTCATGACCAGAAAGCCCACTCTTCCAAGGATGGTCTCTGCTCTCTCGGATGAAGCCATCCCATTGGAGCTCTTGGAATGGGCACAGTCCGCCCCACGCTTCAATCCCTCCCTCTGTCTCACCTCCTCCTTGACGCTCCTCTCTTCACTCTCAGTTTCAAGGCCTATCCAATAATCCTGAAAGGAAGACATTGACTCTAGATGTAATATTGTTCCAATGTGTCACATTCAATACACATTTGAGTGATCGACATACAATGATGACCTCATGGGGCACACAATTTGGAGGACAGTAATTAAGGTCCCTTGTTTTTTTGTATTCCCATTATTATTTTAAATACCCATAGATGTTCTTCCTGGGTCCATACTAAAAGTAATACAAATGTTAACTCTAGTGAGGGGTGATGTTTCATACTATGAGCAAAGAGCAGCAAGGTTGGGGTCAATTCCAGTCAATTCAAGAAGAACTCTAAAATTCCAATTCTCTTAAATGCTTTGAATTGAAATGGAACTGACCCCCATACCTGTAAAGTAGTAGTGTAAAATAGGACACCTACCTTTGCCTCTTCCAGGGTCCAGGTCCTGGGTTCATCATTGCGTGTTGCCAGAGTTAAGTTAACATCTGAGTCCGGTTGGTGAGCGTGAGGGCAGAGATCCACCTCTTCACTAGGGCCCTTCACTTTCTGCTCTGGCTCCTTGTGGTCCTTGTCATGGATGCATCCCAGGATTGGAGAAATTGCTCGGACAGGGCTTTTATCACCTGTGGATGCAACTGCACTTGCCTCGGTGTCAACTGAGCACTCTGTGTTGTCCTCAACTGTCTCCTCTGGTAGTTGGTGGTCGTTGTTGTTGTGGATGCATGGCAGAACTGAAGGACTTTTATCTTCCCAAGTGTAAATGGCAACAGTTGCTTCTTTGTCTACTGAGAACTCTGTGTTGTCCTCAACTTTCTCCCATAGCTGTTTGTGGTCAATGCTGTGGGTGCAGGGCAGCCTTAGAGGCAGTGCTGCGGGTGCAGGAAGACTCTTATCAGCTGAAAACTCCTCTTGGAGGACAGCGGACACGGAAGCGGCAGATTCACTGGCGACTGGACACTTGTTGGTTCCCTCTACTGCCTCCTCTGGCAGTTTGTAGTCAATGCCAAAGACAGGTGGCAGACTTGGAGGCAGCATTGGGACAGGCCATTTAGCTGTTGATCTGTCCACTCCATCAACAGTAGCTGTGCCTGAAGTGTTCTCTGTAGCACCTGAGACCTCATAGGCATCCTCTACTGTCTGCTCTGGAGGCATGAAGTCATCGTCAAAGACTGGTGGCAGGCATGGAGGCAGCACTGGAGGAAGACTTCTGAATGAATTAACAACGAACCGCTGAGCCAGTGGTGGGAGGGAGAAAGGATAGAATCTGTCCTCTTCCTTTATATTAGATATTGCCACTGGAGCAACTGAGAGCTCAGTGGTTCCCTCTACTGTCTGCTGTGGTGGAATGGAGTCATCATTCAAGAAGTGTGGCAGGTATCGATGCAGCATTGAGGAAAGACGTGTATCTGTCAATAAGTCCTCTCTTTTACCAGTAGATACATCTGCTGTGGTCTCTGTGGCAACTGGGCACTCAGCAGGGACAAAGTATGAAAATACAATGAACCGCTGTGCATCCTGAGCGCGTATGGCCAATGGAGAGGGGGGATGTAACATGGTTGGTATAGGCCTCCGATTGGTGAAAGCCAGCGGGGGGAGGGAGTCAATACAGGGAGCCATGAACTCAGTGAGTGGACGGTTGTTCACATCTCTCACATTCTGCGGGAGAAAAGAAACAGACATGTTGAAAGTGATCACATTCACGACATACATACTTTATGAGTCAACGCTATTTACTTATACATCACATATACAGTGCCTTCGGAAAGTATTCAGACCCCTTCACTTTTTCCACATTTTGTGACCTTACAGCCTAATTCAAAAATGTAATAAATCATTTTTTCCCCTCATCAATCTACACACAATAGCCCATAATGGCAAAGCAAAAACAGAATTGTTCCAAATTCATTACAAATCAAATGTGAAATATCACATTTACATAAGTATTCAGACCCTTTACTCAGTGCTTTGTTGAAGCACCTTTAGCAGCGATTACAGCATAGAATCTTCTTGGGTATTACGCTACAAGCTTGGAAATCTTGTGTTTGGGGAATTCTCTTAGGAGAATCCAAGTTAGGTTGGATGGGGAGATTTTCTGCACAGCTATTTTCCGGTCTCTCCAGAGATGTTCGATCAGGTACAAGTCCAGTCTCTGGATGGTTCAATAAAGGAGATTCAGAGACTTGTCCTGAAGAAACTTCTGCATTGTCTTGGCTATGTACATAGGGTCATTGTTCTGTTGGAAGGTGACTCTTCACCACACTCTGAGGTCCTGATTGTTCTGGAGCAGGTTGTCATCAAGGATCTCTCTGTACTTTGCTCTGTTCATCTTTGCCTAGATCCTGACTAGTCTCCCATTCCCTGTAATTGAAAAACATCCCCACAGCATGATGCTGCCACCACCATGTATCACCGAAGGGGTGTTGGCAGATTTACTCCAGATGTGACCCTTGGCATTGGGGCAAAATACTTCAATTTTAATTTCATCAGACCAGAGCATCTTGTTTCTCATGGTCTGAGAGACTTCAGGTGCCTTTTGGCAAACTCCAAGCAGGCTGTCATGTGCATTCTACTGAGGAGTGGCTTCCATCTGGCCACTCTACCTTAAAGGCCTGATTGATGGAGTGCTGCAGAGATGGTTGTCCTTCTGGAAGGTTCTCCCATCTCCACAGAGGAACTCTCGAGCTCTGTCAGAGTCACCATCTGGTTCTTGGTCACCTCCCTGACCAAGGCCCTTCTCCCCCCGATTGCTCCGTTTGGCTGGGCGGCCAGCTCTAGGAAGAGTCTTGGTGGTTCCAAACATCTTCTATTTAAGAATGATGGAGAACAGTGCGTTCTTGGGGACCTTCAATGTTGAGGAGAGGTTTTGTACCCTTCCCCAGATCTGTGCCTCGACACAATCCCGTTTCGGAGCTCATGAACTGTAACTATGGGACCTTATATAGACAGGTGTGTGCCTTTCCAAATCATGTCCAATCAGTTGAAAATACAACTGGTGGATTCCAGTCATGTTGCAGAAACATCTCAAGGATGATCAGTGGAAACAGGATGAACATGAGCTAATTTACAGTCTCATAGCAAAGGGTCTGAATACTTACGGAAAAAAGGTATTTCAACATTTCTAAAAACCTGTATTTGCTTTGTCAATATTGTCACGCCTTGGTCATTGTATTTTGTGTTTTCGTTATATATTTGGTCAGGCCAGGGTGTGACATGGGTTTATGTTATATTGTATGTTCGTATTGGGGTTTGTAGTATTTGGGATCGCGGCTGATTAGTTGGTGTTGTATAGGCTTGGCTGCCTGAGGCGGTTCTCAATCAGAGTCAGGTGATTCTCGTTGTCTCTGATTGGGAACCGTATTTAGGTAGCCTGGTTTCGCTTTGTATTTCGTGGGTGATTGTTCCTGTCTCTGTGTAGTTTCACCAGATAGGCTGTAATTAGGTTTCACGTTCCGTTTGTTGTTTTTGTATTTGTTTAGTTATTTCATGTATCGTCACTTTTTTCTATTAAAGTCATGAGTAACAACTACGCTGCATTTCGGTCCGACTCCCTTTCCACAAACGAAGAACTCCGTTACAAATATGGGGTATTGTTTGTAGTTGCTGAGAATTTGCATATATTCAATCAATTTTAAAATAAGGCTATTACGTAAAATAAAAGGTAGAAAAAGTCAAGGTGTCTGAATTCTTTCCAAAGGCACTGTATATATCTAATGTCCTCTCAGATGCTCTGCACCAGTCTGTACCAACCCTGGGTCTTCTAGCCAATGGGTCAACTAATTGTAAAAATACATGCCCCACACCCAGCATAAGATTTGACATTTTAGACATCTAGCAGATGCTTTTATCCAGAATGACTTACAGTTGGTGCATTCAACTTAAGGTAACTAGGTGGGACAACCATATAAACCTGATATGAAGGTCTACGAGAGATCGCTTGGTCTAGTTATTTTTATTTATTTAAGACAACCATACGAACTGAGGATTATGTCCATAACAATACTCAAACAGAGAGACAGACACGATACAACACAAGAAAATATGTCAGACAAAATATTGTTAGCTTACAATTCATGGCATATCGCACATTTTGCCCGTATATTGACATGTATTTGCTTTAATCAATATTGTTCAATAGAACTCTAGTCAACTTTGTCAAAGTTGGTCTTGTTACCTCCTCAATCAGGCTTGGCATTTTCCTCGTCTCAAACCAAATCCTCTTCATCTCCTTCTCCTGCTCCCTCTGGATCTGTCTCACCAGAGCCAACCTGGCTCCCAGCTCCATCATGTCGTCTGTCTGGATCTCCCTTTCCTTCAACTGACACTCAGCCCTCCTCTGTGTCAGCGTTGAACCCTCCATGTCTTCCTCCTAGCTAACAATAACTCTGGAAAATACATAACGTTGTAGTAAGTGGCGTGTTGCTCACCAAAGAATAATGCATCTCTTTACAATGTGCACACATTTTCTTCCCATTTACTTACAATGAAGCAAGTGACAATCCTGATCCAGAGATGATTACGCAATAGGTCTATCTGAATTACTAGTAAAAAGTTGGCTACTGTAAACTCGACCAAGTTCAAATGAATCAAATTGTTGCCTTTCCTATCATTATGTGCACAATATCCTTTATGACATCATCATTGTGAAGCAAGGTGTTGCCATTGGAGATGACAAAGCACAACACAGACTTTAAAAATAAAACTTCAGTCTCTCTCTCTACGTTACTACTGAGCCTTATCCACCCCCCCCCCCCTCACACTAATCACTCATATCATATCATTCAAAAAAGGTTTGGGGTAGAAAAATGACTCTGTATCCATGCAGGACCTAACTTATTGTACAGTTTCATATATTGTATAAAACAAGGAGGTAAACACTCCAGTCTTCTCTTTGAGTGCCCCTGTGTGTGTGCACCTTCATGTAAAGAGGTCTATCAATTCAACCATTTGAAATGGATGACCATTCATTTAAGAAAAGTTGATTTTCATTAGCAATTTAGCAACTACAAATTAGGTAGGTCGACTTGTTTTTTTACATAACCTTCCCTTTTGGTTGTACATATTTATTCAGATAATTGTACAATATTGGTTGTTATTAACACCGAGAGAGGGTTTTCTTTCATCAATATAATGCATTTGCCATTAGCCTGGCTCACTACAACAACTAACATGTCATCTCAGGTGTCAGGATGAACCATTTTCTCACAAAAATTGGATTCAAACAAACTGTCTCTCGTCAACAGTTTCACTTGTCACCATGATTGCATGTTAGGCCTAAATAAAAGGTCATGTAAGTACACAAGTAGTTTGAAAAGTAGTTATTCTACAGAAACATAGTTATACAGTAAGTTATATTACAACCTACCTCTCCAGTAAGCAGTGTGTTCTCTCTCTCTAATGAAATAGGACATTAATAATCTGTCAGTAGTTAGTTGAATCAGTACCTTCACACTGTTCTGTTTGTCTGTACAACAGCTAACCTCTCAGAATCAGAATCTTGTGATGTCACAATGAAGGCCTCATTGCCATGACTACCCACAGAAGCTCTCATGTGTAGTCAAATGCTGGAACAATTCACTTTTTTAGCATATGCAGCACAGTCATAACTGATATTTGCATTGAATCCACGTAACCACATTTTTTATTCAAATAAAATGCTCTACCTCATATCAAATGGTTGACCATTCATAATACAGGTGTTTTGACGAATTCAAAGTCAATATGTTTTAGATATCACAACTAGCATCCAGGTTTACTTAGGTTATTTGTTTGATCTGAGCCTACCACTAATGTCAATGTTTACCTGTCAAAGGTTTGGACACACCTACTCATTCAAGGTTTTTTCTCTTTTTTCTACATTGTAGAATAATAGTGAAGACATCAAAACTATGAAATAAACACATGGAATCATGTAGTAAGAAAAAAGTGTTAAACAAATGAAAGTATGTTTTATATTCGAGATTCTTCAAAGGAGCCACCCTTTGCCTTGATAACAGCTTTGCACACTCTTGGTATTCTCTTAACCAGCTTCATGAGGTGGTCATCTGGAATGCAATTTAATAAACAGGTGTGCCTTGTTAAAAATTCATTAGAGAAATTTCATTCCTTCTTGCGTTTGAGACAATAAATAGTGTTGTGACAAGGTAGACGTGGTATACAGAAGATCGCTACATTTTGGGAAAAAAAGTCCATATTATGGCAAGAACAGTTCAAAACAGCAAAGAGAAATGACAGTCCATCATTACTTTAAGACATGAAGATCAGACAATCAGGAAAATGTCAAGAACTTTGAAAGTTCCCCCCCAACCCCTCTTGTACGCTGCTGCTACTCTGTGTTTATCATATATGCACAGTCACTTTAATCATATCTACATGTACATACTACCTGTCATGTATTGTCATGTTATGTCTTGTTCCTGTTCTTTCTCTTCACTTCGTTTCCCCCTGCTGGTCGTATTAGGTTACCTTCTCTCCTTCCCCCAGCTGTTCCTCATCTCCTCTAACTACCTCGTTTACTCTCTCCCACCTGTTCCCATTTTTCCCTCTGATTAGGTCTCTATTTCTCTCTCTGTTTCTGCTTCTGTCTTTGTCAGATTCTCGTTTGCTTCACCCTTGTCCCGTCCTGTCGTAATCTGCCTCTTCATCAGATGCTACGTGTGATCAGGTACCTCTGTCCTCTACAACCCGCGCCTACCCGGAGAGACCAGCAGTCTGTTGCAGCTAACCCTGCTATTCTCCTCTGCTGCTAGAAGGGGACTCTCCTGTATAGATCAGAGGACTATATGATTTATTTGTCGCCCTCTCTGCGGGTTGTCTATTTTGTCTATCGATACATCTGAAGAGGATATGTCTTCCCTGTGTTTGGACATTAAAAGACTCTGTTTCTGTTAAACCGCTTTTGGGTCCTCACTCACCTGCATAACAGAAGAATCTGACCAAGAATGGACCCAGCGACTTCGGATCCTCTCCACTCAGCCGTCGAGATCCAGGGAGCGATGCTAGGCAGACACGAGCAGGAATTGTCTGTTGCTCGACATGCCGTTGAGACCCTGGCCGCCCAAGTCTCCGACCTCTCGAAACATATTCACCATCTCCGCCTCGATCCACCAGCCACTTCCAGGGATTCCGAGTCTCCGGAGCCCAGAATTAATAACCCACCGTGTTACTCTGGGGAGCCCACTGAATGCCGCTCGTTCCTCACCCAGTGTGATATTGTGTTTTCTCTCCAGCCCAACACGTACTCCAGGGGTACAGCTCGTATCGCCTACGTCATATCTCTCTCCTTACTGGACGGGCTCGTGAGTGGGGCACGGTAATCTGGGAGGCGAGGGCTGAGTGTACTAACCAGTATCAGAACTTTAAGGAGGAGATGATACAGGTTTTTGATCGTTCTGTTTTTGGGGAAGAAGCTTCCAGGGCCCTGTCTTCCCTATGTTAAGGTAATCGATCCATAACTGATTACTCTATAGAGTTTCGCACTCTTGCTGCCTCCAGTGACTGGAACGAGCCGGCTTTGCTCGCTCGTTTTCTGGAGGGTCTCCGCGTGGAGGTAAAGGATGAGATTCTCTCCCGGGAGGTTCCTTCCAGCGTGGATTCCTTGATTGAACTCACTATTCGCATAGAACGACGGGTTGATCTTCGTCACCGAGCTCGTGGAAGGGAGCTCGCGTTATCCGTTGCTCCCCTCTCCGCATCACTACCCTCTTCTTCCACTGGCTCGGGTGCTGAGCCTATGCAGCTGGGGGGGTATTCGCATCTCGACTAAGGAGAGGGAACGGAGAATCACCAACCGCCTCTGTCTCTATTGCGGTTCCGCTGGTCATTTTGTCACTTCATGTCCAGTAAAAGGCCAGAGCTCATCAGTAAGCAGAGGGCTACTGGTGAGCGCTACTACTCAGGTCTCTCCTTCAAGATCCTGTACTACCTTGTCGGTCCATCTACGCTGGACCGGTTCGGCAGCTTCCTGCAGTGCCTTGATAGACTCTGGGGCGGAGGGCTGTTTTATGGACGAAGCCTGGGCTCGGGAACATGACATTCCTCTCAGACGGTTAGGGGGAGCCCACGGCCTTGTTCGCCTTGGATGGTAGTCCCCTCCCCAGGATTCAGTGTGAAACCCTACCTTTAACCCTCACTGTCTCTGGTAATCATAGCGAAACCATTTCGTTTTTAATTTTTCGTTCACCTTTTACACCTGTTGTTTTGGGCCATCCCTGGCTAGTGTGTCATAATCCTTCTATTAATTGGTCTAGTAATTCTATCCTCTCCTGGAACGTCTCTTGTCATGTGAAGTGTTTAATGTCTGCTATCCCTCCTGTTTCCTCTGTCTCTTCTTCACAGGAGGATCCTGGTGATTTGACAGGGGTGCCGGAGGAATATCACGATCTGCGCACGGTGTTCAGTCGGTCCAGGGCCACCTCCCTTCCTCCGCACCGGTCGTATGATTGTAGTATTGATCTCCGGGTACCACTCCCCCCCCGGGGTAGACTATACTCTCTGTCCTTGACATCCGGTTCCGGTTGGAGCGAGTGGTCGCATCTGCACTTCGCTCCCACGGGTAGTTTAACTTTTTCATTATATTTCATTATATCACAACGGTTTGATTTGTCTTATCTTAGCAATTTCTTCTCAGCTAGCTACATAGCCGTCTTTGTATCAAAGATAATTGCGTAATTATCGTATTTCGCCGTCCTAACGTAGTCTTCACTAGCCAGCTAGCTAACGTCCACTGATTAGCTGCACTGGAGAAACTATTACACTCAACTGAACGACTTGATTAGTTTAGTGTTAGCTAGCTACATAGCTGTCTTTGCTGTCTTCGTATCATCGTATCCTAGATAATTGTGTTGTTTAGGTTTAGAGTGTGTAGTCTTAGAGTGATTATCTTAATTTACCGAGGTTAGCTAGCCAGCTATTTGTCGTCCTTAACGTAGGTGACTCTGCTAGCTAGCCAACGCTAGCCAACGTCTTCTGTATAGAACTCAACTACCCGGTCGCATTCACAGGTAGTATCACATTTTCACTTCATTTCATTACAGTACAACGGTTTGATTTGTTTGATCGTAGCTAGCTACTTAGCTAGCTACATAGCCGTCTTTGTATCAAAGATAATTGTGTAGTCTAGAGCGATTTTCTAGGTTCGCTAGCCATCTATTGTCGTTCTTTTAACGCAACGTAACGTAAACAACACTGCTAGCTAGCCTGCTAGCCCCCGAATTAGCAACACTGCAGAAACTATTACACTCAACGGAACGACTTGATTAGTGTAGTGTCAACAACGCACCCACTGCCAGCTGGCCTACTTCAGCAGTACTGTATCATTTTAGTCTATATGATTCTTGCTACGTAGCTTAACTTTCTGAACATTCGAGACGTGTAGTCCACTTGTCATTCCAATCTCCTTTGCATTAGCGTAGCCTCTTCTGTAGCCTGTCAACTATGTGTCTGTTTATCCCTGTTCTCTCCTCTCTGCACAGACCATACAAACGCTCCTCACCGCGTGGCCGCGGCCACCCTACTCTGGTGGTCCCAGCGCGCACGACCCACGTGGAGTTCCAGGTCTCCGGTAGCCTCTGGAACTGCCAATCTGCGGTCAACAAGGCAGAGTTCATCTCAGCCTATGCCTCCCTCCAGTCCCTCGACTTCTTGGCACTGACGGAAACATGGATCACCACAGACAACACTGCTACTCCTACTGCTCTCTCTTCGTCCGCCCACGTGTTCTCGCACACCCCGAGAGCGTCTGGTCAGCGGGGTGGTGGCACCGGGATCCTCATCTCTCCCAAGTGGTCATTCTCTCTTTCTCCCCTTACCCATCTGTCTATCGCCTCCTTTGAATTCCATGCTGTCACAGTTACTAGCCCTTTCAAGCTTAACATCCTTATCATTTATCGCCCTCCAGGTTCCCTCGGAGAGTTCATCAATGAGCTTGATGCCTTGATAAGCTCCTTTCCTGAGGACGGCTCACCTCTCACAGTTCTGGGCGACTTTAACCTCCCCACGTCTACCTTTGACTCTTTCCTCTCTGCCTCCTTCTTTCCACTCCTCTCCTCTTTTGACCTCACCCTCTCACCTTCCCCCCTACTCACAAGGCAGGCAATACGCTCGACCTCATCTTTACTAGATGCTGTTCTTCCACTAACCTCATTGCAACTCCCCTCCAAGTCTCCGACCACTGCCTTGTATCCTTTTCCCTCTCGCTCTCATCCAACACCTCCCACACTGCCCCTACTCGGATGGTATCGCGCCGTCCCAACCTTCGCTCTCTCTCCCCCGCTACTCTCTCCTCTTCCATCCTATCATCTCTTCCCTCCGCTCAAACCTTCTCCCACCTATCTCCTGATTCTGCCTCCTCAACCCTCCTCTCCTCCCTCTCTGCATCCCTTGACTCTCTATGTCCCCTATCCTCCAGGCCGGCTCGGTCCTCCCCTCCCGCTCCGTGGCTCGATGACTCATTGCGAGCTCACAGAACAGGGCTCCGGGCAGCCGAGCAGAAATGGAGGAAAACTCGCCTCCCTGCGGACCTGGCATCCTTTCACTCCCTCCTCTCTACATTTTCCTCCTCTGTCTCTGCTGCTAAAGCCACTTTCTACCACGCTAAATTCCAAGCATCTGCCTCTAACCCTAGGAAGCTCTTTGCCACCTTCTCCTCCCTCCTGAATCCTCCGCCCCCTCCCCCCTCCTCCCTCTCTGCAGATGACTTCGTCAACCATTTTGAAAAGAAGGTCGACGACATCCGATCCTCGTTTGCTAAGTCAAACGACACCGCTGGTTCTGCTCACACTGCCCTACCCTGTGCTCTGACCTCTTTCTCCCCTCTCTCTCCAGATGAAATCTCGCGTCTTGTGACGGCCGGCCGCCCAACAACCTGCCCGCTTGACCCTATCCCCTCCTCTCTTCTCCAGACCATTTCCGGAGACCTTCTCCCTTACCTCACCTCGCTCATCAACTCATCCCTGACCGCTGGCTACGTCCCTTCCGTCTTCAAGAGAGCGAGAGTTGCACCCCTTCTGAAAAAACCTACACTCGATCCCTCCGATGTCAACAATTACAGACCAGTATCCCTTCTTTCTTTTCTCTCCAAAACTCTTGAACGTGCCGTCCTTGGCCAGCTCTCCCGCTATCTCTCTCTGAATGACCTTCTTGATCCAAATCAGTCAGGTTTCAAGACTAGTCATTCAACTGAGACTGCTCTCCTCTGTATCACGGAGGCGCTCCGCACTGCTAAAGCTAACTCTCTCTCCTCTGCTCTCATCCTTCTAGATCTATCGGCTGCCTTCGATACTGTGAACCATCAGATCCTCCTCTCCACCCTCTCCGAGTTGGGCATCTCCGGCGCGGCCCACGCTTGGATTGCGTCCTACCTGACAGGTCGCTCCTACCAGGTGGCGTGGCGAGAATCTGTCTCCTCACCACGCGCTCTCACCACTGGTGTCCCCCAGGGCTCTGTTCTTGGCCCTCTCCTATTCTCGCTATACACCAAGTCACTTGGCTCTGTCATAACCTCACATGGTCTCTCTTATCATTGCTATGCAGACGACACACAATTAATCTTCTCCTTTCCCCTTCTGATGACCAGGTGGCGAATCGCATCTCTGCATGTCTGGCAGACATATCAGTGTGGATGACGGATCACCACCTCAAGCTGAACCTCGGCAAGACGGAGCTGCTCTTCCTCCCGGGGAAGGACTGCCCGTTCCATGATCTCACCATCACGGTTGACAACTCCATTGTGTCCTCCTCCCAGAGCGCCATGAACCTTGGCGTGATCCTGGACAACACCCTGTCATTCTCAACCAACATCAAGGCGGTGGCCCGTTCCTGTAGGTTCATGCTCTACAACATCCGCAGAGTACGACCCTGCCTCACACAGGAAGCGGCGCAGGTCCTAATCCAGGCACTTGTCATCTCCCGTCTGGATTACTGCAACTCGCTGTTGGCTGGGCTCCCTGCCTGTGCCATTAAACCCCTTCAACTCATCCAGAACGCCGCAGCCCGTCTGGTGTTCAACCTTCCCAAGTTCTCTCACGTCACCCCGCTCCTCCGTTCTCTCCACTGGCTTCCAGTTGAAGCTCGCATCCGCTACAAGACCATGGTGCTTGCCTACGGAGCTGTGAGGGGAACGGCACCTCAGTACCTCCAGGCTCTGATCAGGCCCTACACCCAAACAAGGGCACTGCGTTCATCCACCTCTGGCCTGCTCGCCTCCCTACCACTGAGGAAGTACAGCTCCCGCTCAGCCCAGTCAAAACTGTTCGCTGCCCTGGCCCCCCAATGGTGGAACAAACTCCCTCACGACGCCAGGACAGCGGAGTCAATCACCACCTTCCGGAGACACCTGAAACCCCACCTCTTTAAGGAATACCTAGGATAGGATAAGTAATCCCTCTCACCCCACCCCCCCTAAGTTTTAGATGCACTATTGTTAAGTGACTGTCCCACTGGATGTCATAAGGTGAATGCACCAATTTGTAAGTCGCTCTGGATAAGAGCGTCTGCTAAATGACCTAAATGTAAATGTATGTAATGGCTCCCGAACGTAAGGCTCTCGAAGATTATTTGTCTGTAGCTCTCGACGCCGGTACCGTAGTCCCCTCCTCCTCTCCCGCCGGAGCGGGGTTTTTTTTTGTTAAGAAAAATGACGGGACACTGCGCCCCTGCGTAGATTATCGAGGGCTGAATGACATAACGGTTAAGAATCGTTATCCGCTTCCCCTTATGTCTTCAGCCTTCGAGATCCTGCAGGAAGCCAGGTTTTTCACTAAGTTGGACCTTCGTAACGCTTACCATCTCGTGCGCATCAGGGAGGGGGATGAGTGGAAAACGGCGTTTAACACTCCGTTAGGGCACTTTGAATACCGGGTTCTGCCGTTCGGCCTCGCTAACGCTCCAGCTGTGTTTCAGGCATTAGTGAATGATGTACTGAGAGACATGCTGAACATCTTTGTTTTCGTTTACCTTGATGATATCCTGATTTTTTTCACCGTCACTCCAGATTCATGTTCAGCACGTTCGACGTGTCCTCCAGCGCCTTTTAGAGAATTGTCTTTATGTGAAGGCTGAGAAGTGCTCTTTTCATGCCTCCTCCGTCACATTTCTCGGTTCTGTTATTTCCGCTGAAGGCATAAAGATGGATCCCGCTAAGGTCCAAGCTGTCAGCGATTGGCCCGTCCCTAAGTCACGTGTCGAGCTGCAGCGCTTTCTCGGCTTCGCGAATTTCTATCGTCGTTTCATCCGTAATTTCGGTCAGGTGGCAGCTCCTCTCACAGCCCTTACTTCTGTCAAGACGTGCTTTAAGTGGTCCGTTTCTGCCCAGGGAGCATTTGATATCCTCAAGAAGCGTTTTACATCCGCACCTATCCTTGTTACACCTGACGTCTCTAGACAGTTCATTGTGGAGGTTGACGCATCAGAGGTGGGCGTGGGAGCCAGTCTTTCCCAGCGCTCCCCTTCTGACGACAAGGTCCACCCTTGCGCGTATTTTTCTCATCGCCTGTCGCCGTCGGAACGTAACTATGATGTGGGAAACCGCGAACTGCTCGCCATCCGCTTAGCCCTAGGCGAATGGCGACAGTGGTTGGAGGGGGCGACCGTTCCTTTTGTCGTTTGGACTGACCATAGGAACCTTGAGTACATCCGTTCTGCCAAACGACTTAATGCGCGACAGGCTCGTTGGGCGCTGTTTTTCGCTCGTTTCGAGTTCGTTATTTCTTATCGTCCGGGCTCTAAGAACACCAAGCCTGATGCTTTATCCCGTCTCTTTAGTTCTTCTGTAGCCTCCACCGACCCCGAGGGAATTCTCCCTGAGGGGCGTGTTGTCGGGTTGACTGTCTGGGGAATTGAGAGGCAGGTAAAGCAAGCACTCACTCACACTCCGTCGCCGCGCGCTTGTCCTAGGAACCTTCTTTTCGTTCCCGTTCCTACTCGTCTGGCCGTTCTTCAGTAGGCTCACTCTGCCAAGTTAGCCGGCCACCCCGGCGTTCGGGGTACGCTTGCTTCTATTCGCCAGCGTTTTTGGTGGCCCACTCAGGAGCGTGACATGCGTCGTTTCGTGGCTGCTTGTTCAGACTGCGCGCAGACTAAGTCCGGTAACTCCCCTCCTGCCGGCCGTCTCAGACCGCTTTCCATTCCCTCTCGACCGTGGTCTCACATCGCCTTAGACTTTATTACCGGACTGCCTTCGTCAGCGGGGAAGACTGTTATTCTAATGGTTGTCGATAGGTTCTCTAAGGCGGCTCATTTTATTCCCCTCGCTAAGCTTCCTTCTGCTAAAGAGACGGCACAAATCATCATTGAGAATGTTTTCAGAATTCATGGTCTTCCGTCAGACGCCATTTCGGACAGGGGTCCGCAATTCACGTCTCAATTTTGGAGGAGTTTTGCCGTTTGATTGGGGCTTCCGTCAGTCTCTCTTCCGGTTTTCACCCCCAGTCTAACGGTCAAGCAGAACGGGCCAATCAGACTATTGGTCGCATCTTACGCAGTCTTTCTTTTCAAGCGCTATGATGAAACTGGCTCTCATGAGGACTGCCACAGGAAAGGAAGACCCAGAGTTACCTCTGTTGCAGAGGATACGTTCATTAGAGTTACCAGCCTCATAAATTGCATTCCAAAGAAATGCTTTACAGAGTTCAAGTAACAGACGTTGCACCACAGACTGTCCAGGAGTTGGCGGATGCTTTAGTCCAGGTCTGGGAGGAGATCCCTCAGGAGACCATCCGCCACCTCATCAGGAGCATGCCCAGGCGTTGTAGAGAGGTCATACAGGCACGTGGAGGCCACACACACTACTGAGCCTCATTTTAACTTGTTTTAAGGACATTACATCAAAGTTGGATCAGCCTGTAGTGTGGTTTTCCACTTTAATTTTGAGTGTGACTCCAAATCCAGACCTCCATGGGCTGATAAATTTGATTTCCATTGATAATTTTTGTGTGAATTTGTTGTCAGCACATTCAACTATGTGAAGAAAAAGTATTTAATAAGAACATTTCATTCATCAACTCCCTAGAAAGGCCAAAACCTAGGAAGAAACATAGAGAGGAACCAGGCTATGTGGGGTGGCCAGTCCTCTTCTGGCTGTGCCGGGTGGAGATTATAACAGAACATGGCCAAGGTGTTCAAATGTTCATAAATGACCAGCATGGTTCAATAATAATAAGGCAGAACAGTTGAAACTGGAGCAGCAGCACGGCCAGGTGGACTGGGGACAGCAAGGAGTCATCATGTCAGGTAGTCCTGAGGCATGGTCCTAGGGCTCAGGTCCTCCAAGAGAGCGAAATAAAGAGAGAAGAGAGAATTAGAGAGAGCACACTTAAATTCACACATGACACCGAATAGGACAGGAGAAGTACTCCAGATATAACAAAGTGACCCTAGCCCCCTGACACATAAACTACTGCCGCATAAATACTGGAGGCTGAGACAGGAGGGGTCAGGAGACACTGTGGCCCCATCCGAGGACACCCCCGGTAATGGCCAAACAGGAAGGATATAACCCCACCCACTTTGCCAAAGCACAGCCCCCACACCACTAGAGGGATATCTTCATCCACCAACTTACCATCCTGAGACAAGGCCGAGTATAGCCCACAAAGATCTCCGCCACTGCAAAACCCAAGGGGGAGTGCCAACACAGACAGGAAGATCACATCAGTGACTCAGCCCCAGTAAGCTCCTGTAATAGGGTTAGAGGCAGAGAATCCCAGTGGAAAGAGGGGAACCGGCCAGGCAGAGACAGCAAGGGCGGTTCGTTGCTCCAGAGCCTTTCCGTTCACCTTCCCACTCCTGGGCCAGACTACACTCAATCATATGACCCACTGAAGAGATGAGTCTCAGTAAAGACTTAAAGGTTGAGACCGAGTTTGCGTCTCTTACATGGGTAGGCAGACCATTCCATAAAAATGGAACTCTATAGGAGAAAGCCCTGCCTCAAGCTGTTTGCTTAGAAATTCTAGGGACAATTAGGAGGCCTGCGTCTTGTGACCGTAGCGTACGTGTAGATATGTACGAAAGGACCAAATCAGAGAGATAGGTAGGAGCAAGCCCATGTAATGCTTTGTAGGTTAGCAGTAAAACTTTGAAATCAGCCAGTGTAGGGAGGCTAGCACTGGAGTAATATGATCACATTTTTGGGTTCTAGTCAGGATTCTAGCAGCTGTATTTAGCACTAACTGAAGTTTATTTTGTGCTTTATCCGGGTAGCTGGAAAGTAGAGCATTGCAGTAGTCTAACCTATAAGTGACAAAAGCATGGATTAATTTTTCTGCATCATTTTTGGACATAAAGTTTCTGATTTTTGCAAAGTTACGTAGATGTTCTTCAAAAGAGAGATCAGGGTCCAGAGTAACGCCGAGGTCCTTCACAGTTTTATTTGAGACTACTATACAATCATTAAGATTAATTGTCAGATTCAACAGAAGATCTCTTTGTTTCTTGGGACCTAGAACAAGCATCTCTGTCTTGTCTGAGTTTAAAAGTCGAACGTTTGCAGCCATCCACTTCCTTATGTCTGAAACACATGCTTTTTGCGAGGGCAATTTTGGGGCTTCACCATGTTTCATTGAAATGTACAGCTGTGTGTCATCCGCATAGCAGTGAAAGTTAACATTATGTTCTCGAATGACATCCCAAGAGGTAAAATATATAGTGAAAACAATAGTGGTCCTAAAACGAAACCTTGAGGAACACTGAAATTTACAGTTGATTTGTCAGAGGACAAACCATTCACAGAGACAAACTCATATCTTTCCGACAGATAAGATCTAAACCAGGCCAGAACTTGTCCGGGTAGACCAATTTGGGTTTCCGATCTCTCCAAAAGAATTTGGTGATCGATGGTATCAAAAGCAGCACTAAGGTCTAGGAGCATGAGGACAGATGCAGATCCTCGGTCTGATGCCATTAAAAGGTCATTTACCACCTTCACAAGTCCAGTCTCAGTGCTATGATGGGGTCTAAAACCAGACGGAAGCATTTCTTATACATTGTTTGTCTTCAGGAAGGCAGTGAGTTGCTGCGCAACAGCCTTTTCTAAGTCAGATTCGATATAGGCCGATAGTTTTTTATATTTTCTGGGTCAAGGTTTGGCTTTTTAAAGAGAGGCTTTATTACTGCCACTTTTAGTGAGTTTGGTACAAATCCGGTGGATAGAGAGCCGTTAATTATGTTCAACATAGGAGGGCCAAGCACAGGAAGCAGCTCTTTCAGTAGTTTAGTTGGAATAGGGTCCAGTATGCAGCTTGAAGGTTTAGAGGCCATGATTATTTTCATCATTGTGTCAAGATATATAGTACTAAAACACTTGAGCGTCTCTCTTGATCCTAGGTCCTGGCAGAGTTGTGCAGACTCAGGACAACTGAGCTTTGAAGGAATACGTAGATGTAAAGAGTCCGTAATTAGCTTTCTTGATCTTTTCCTCAAAGAAGTTCATGAATTTATCACTGCTGAAGTGAAAGCCATCCTCTCTTGGGGAATGCTGCTTTTTAGTTAGCTTTGCGACAGTATCAAAAAGGAATGTCGGATTGTTCTTATTTTCCTCAAATAAGTTAGTAAAATAGGATGATCGAGCAGCAGTAAGGGCTCTTCGGTGCTGCACGGTACTGTCTTTCCAAGCTAGTCGGAAGACTTCCACTTTGGTGTAGTGCCATTTCCGTTCCAATTTTCTGGAAGCTTGCTTCAGAGTTCGGGTATTTTCTGTGTACCAGGGAGCTAGTTTCTTATGAGAAATGTTTTTAGTTTTTAGGGGTGCAACTGCATCTAGGGTATTGCGCAAGGTTAAATTGAGTTCCTCAGTTAGGTGGTTAACTGATTTGTGTCCTCTGGCGTCCTTGGGTAGACAGAGGGAATCTGGAAGGACATCAAGGAATCTTTGTGTTGTCTGTGAATTTATAGCACGACTTTTGATGTTCCTTGGTTGGGGTCTGAGCAGATTATTTGTTGCAATTGCAAACGTAATAAAATGGTGGTAATATTGTCCAGGATTATGAGGAAAAACATGAAGATCCACAACATTTATTCCATGGGACAAAACTAGGTCCAGAGTATGACTGTGACAGTGAGTGGGTCCAGAGACATGTTGGACAAAACCAATATACTCTATAGTATCCCTCTCTATCATGTTCATCTCTATCATAATTTAAGGACCGATGCCGGAGACGAGAAGCAGGTAGAGTCAAATATTTAATTGTGAACAGACATAGAACAAGACAGGAACATGCTTCAGCACACTGGTAAACAAGGACAGATGACTTTCAATGCAAAAACAGGGAACAGAGAGGGGAACCCGACAGATACAGAAGTGTGGAAGGTAAGGACAGAGGTGATTGAGTCCAGGTGAGAACAATAATCGCTGACCCGCTAGATGGGGGAAGGAAGGTGTGAGTAATGATGATGACAGAAGCGATCAATGCTGGGGAGCTTGGCGCCCTCGACAGACAGGGGGGAAGATAGGTAGCAGGAGTGACACATATTCCCTCTATCATTTCAATCTCTATCATATTCCTGTCTATCATATTCCTTAAATATCATATTACCCTCTTTCAGATTTATTATATATCATAATCCACTATATCATATTTATTATATATCATATTTATTATATATCATATTACCCTCCATCATATTACCCTCTATCATATATATTATATATCATATTACCCTCTATCAGATTTATTATGTATCATATTCCCCTCTTTCAGATTTATTATATATAATATTCCCCTCTTTCAGATTTATTATATATCATATTCCCCTCTCAGATATATTATATATCATATTTATTATATATCATATTTATTATATATCATATTCCCCTCTATCAGATTTATTATATATCATATTCCCCTCTATCATATTTATTATATATAATATTCCCCTCTTTCAGATTTATTATATATCATATTCCCCTCTCAGATTTATTATATATCATATTTATTATATATCATATTTATTATATATCATATTCCCCTCTATCAGATTTATTATATATCATATTCCCCTCAATCATATTCCCCTCTATCATATTTATTATATATCATATTTATTATATATCATATTCCCCTCTATCAGATTTATTATATATCATATTCCCCTCAATCATATTCCCCTCTATCATATTTATTTATATATCATATTTATTATATATCATATTCCCTCTATCAGATTTATTATATATCATATTCCCCTCAATCATATTCCCCTCTATCATATTTATTATATATCATATTCCCCTCTATCAGATGTATTATATATCATATTCTATCCCTCTATCAGATTTATTATATATCATATTTTATTATATCATATTCCTCTATCATATTTATTATATATCATATTCCCCTCTATTAGATGTATTATATATCATATTCCCCTCTATCATATTCCCCTCTATCATATTCCATTTGATTATATTCCCCTCTATCATATTCCCTTAATCATTTTCCCCTCTATAATATTCCCCTTTATCATATTCCCCTCTATCATATTCCCTCTATCGTATGACTCTATATCATATTCCCTCTATCATATTCCCTCTATCATATGACTCTATATCATATTCCCCTCTATCATATTCCCTTAATCATTTTCCCCTCTATAATATTCCCCTTTATCATATTCCCCTCTATCATATTCCCTCTATCGTATGACTCTATATCATATTCCCCTCTATCATATTCCCTCTATCATATTCCCTCTATCATATTCCCCTCTATAATATTCCCTCTATCGTATGACTCTATATCATATTCCCCTCTATCATATTCCCTCTATCATATTCCCTCTATCATATTCCCCTCTATCATATTCCCTCTATCGTATGACTCTATATAATATTCCCCTCTATAATATTCCCCTCTTAACACATTGCTCTATATCATATTTCTCTGTCATATTCGTCTCTATTGTAATCCTCTATCATATTCCTCTATTTCATACTACCTTAGTCATATCCCCTCTATCATGTGCCTCTATCATATTCCCCTCTTATTACAATCCTCTATATCATATTCCTCTGTCATATACCTCTCTATTGTATTCCTCTGTCATAAACCTCTATTTCATATCCCCTCTATCATGTGCCTCTATCATATTCCCTCTATGGCTGCTTTGAGTGATGTATTGTTGTCCCTACCTTGTTGTGTTTTTTGCTGTTTTCTGTGCCTTACAATGTTTGTGCCCTGTTTTGTTCTGCTAACATGTTGTGTTGCCTCCATGTTGTTGTCAGGTTCTGTTGCAACCATGTTGTGTTGTCATGTGTTGCTGCCGTGCTATGTTGTCGTGTTGGGTCTATCATTATGTAGTGTTGTGTTGTCACTCATGTTGTGATGTGTGTTTTGTCCTATATTTATATTTTTAATCCAAGCCCCCATCCCCTCAGAAGGCCTTTAACCTTTTGGTAGGCAGTCATTGTAAATCAAAATGAGTTCTTAATTAACTGACTTGCCTAGTTAAATAAATGTTCAATTAAATAAAATTAATAAAATATCATATTCCTCTCTAGCATATTCATCTGTATCATATTCCTCTCTATCATATTCCTCTCTATCATATTCCTCTCTATCGTATTCCCCTCTATCGTATTCCTCTCTATCATATTCCTCTCTATCAAATTCCTCTCTATCATATTCCTTTCTATCGTATTCCACTCTATCATATTCCTCTCTATCATCTTCCCTTTATCATATTCCCCTCTATCATATTCCTCTCTATCGTATTCCACTCTATCATATTCCTCTCTATCGTATTCCACTCTATCATATTCATCTCTATCATCTCTATCATATTCCTCTCTATCATATTCCTCTCTATCATATTCCATCTCTATCATATTCCTCTCTATCATATTCCTCTCTATCATCTTCCCTTCATCATATTCCCCTCTATCATATTTCTCTCTATGATATTCCCCTCTATCATATTTCTCTCTATGATATTCCCCTCTATCATATTTCTCTCTATCGTATTCCCCTCTATCAATTTCCCTCTCTAACAAACTCCGCTCTACCCTCCATCTACTCCCCCTCCCTTTCCGTCCTCATCTCAGCACAGCTCCGCTCCATCAGGTAGATTTGTAATTCAACATTTTAACAGTGCAACACTCCCCAGATTTGTGAAATGTAAAAATTGTGTGTTTAGACTGTGTTATACTGTATGCCTTGACACGAATCAAACAGAAAGTAAACCTTTTTTATAGATGTTTTATTGCATTTTTCATTGCATGCAAAAATACAGTATCCTGCCCTGCTCTCTCTCTCTAATACCCAGTCTACTCATCCATCTTCAAGCTTTCATCCTTTCCCTGCTCTTCTATCACCCTCTCAGTTCCACCTCCAGCTGGCTCCCTCTTTTTCTTCTTCTCTAGTCTCTTCCTCTCCTCTTTCCTCCTCTTTTCTCTCTTCTTCTCCTCCTTTTCTTGAATCTTTCTCTCCATCTCCAAGAACTCAGCTTGAGCTTTCTCTCTCTTTTTCAGCTCCTCAGAACACTTCTTCTCTTTCTTAATCCTGTCTTTCATCATGTCATTATGTATCTTCATCAGCCCCTCTAACCTCTTTTTCTCTGCCTTTTCCTTCTCTTTTCTTTCCTTCTCTCTCTTTTTCTGTTCTAACTTCTCCCTCTTTTTCTCAGCCTTCATGACTTTCTTCTGCTCTTTCTCTCTCTCATTCATCTCTTTCTTCTCCCTCTTTTTGTTCTCCTCCTCCTTGTTTTTCTTCTCCTTTCTCTCTTTCTCGTCATCTTTCAACTTCTTATGCAGTTTCTTATTTTTCTCTTTTTCCTTCATCTTCATAAATGGGATTTTCTGCATGTGGTTCATGACCAGAAAGCCCACTCTTCCAAGGATGGTCTCTGCTCTCTCTGATGAAACCATCCCATTGGAGCTCTTGGAATGGGCACAGTCCGCCCCACGCTTCAATCCCTCCCTCTGTCTCACCTCCTCCTTGACGCTCCTCTCTTCACTCTCAATTTCAAGGCCTATCCAATAATCCTGACAGGAAGACATTGACTCTAGATGTAATATTGTTCCAATGTGTCACATTCAATAAACATTTGAGTGATCGACATACAATGATGACCTCATGGGGCACACAATGTGGAGGACAGTAATTAAGGTCCCTTGTTTTTTTTTGTATTCCCATTATATTTTTAAATACCCATAGATGTTCTTCCTGGGTCCATACTAAAAGTAATACAAATGTTAACTCTAGTGTGGGGTGATGTTTCATACTATGAGCAAAGAGCAGCAAGGTTGGGGTCAATTCCAGTCAATTCAAGAAGAACTCTAAAATTCCAATTCTCTTCAATGCTTTGAATTGAAATGGAACTGACCCCTATACCTGTAAAGTAGTAGTGTAAAATAGGACGCCTACCTTTGCCTCTTCCAGGGTCCAGGTCCTGGGTTCATCATTGCGGGTTGCCTGAGTTAAGTTAACATCTGGGTCCAGCTGGTGAGCGTGAGGGCAGAGATCCACCTCTTCACTAGGGCCCTTCACTTTCTGCTCTGGCTCCTTGTGGTCCTTGTCATGGATGCATCCCAGGATTGGAGGAATTGCTCGGACAGGGCTTTTATCACCTGTCAGTTCCTCTCTCTTGACAGTGGATGCTACTGCACTTGCCTCGGTGTCAACTGAGCACTCTGTGTTGTCCTCAACTGTCTCCTCTGGTAGTTGGTGGTCGTTGTTGTTGTGGATGCATGGCAGAACTGAATGACTTTTATCTTCCCAAGTGTAAATGGCAACAGTTGCTTCTTTGTCTACTGAGAACTCTGTGTTGTCCTCAACTTTCTCCCATAGCTGTTTGTGGTCAATGCTGTGGGTGCAGGGCAGCCTTAGAGGCAGTGCTGCGGGTGCAGGAAGACTCTTATCAGCTGAAAACTCCTCTTGGAGGACAGAGGACACGGAAGCGGCAGATTCACTGGCGACTGGACACTTGTTGGTTCCCTCTACTGCCCCCTCTGGCAGTTTGTAGTCAATGCCAAAGACAGGTGGCAGACTTGGAGGCAGCATTGGGACAGGGCGTTTAGCTGTTGATCTGTCCACTACATCAACAGTAGCTGTGCCTGAAGTGTTCTCTGTAGCACCTGAGACCTCATAGGCATCCTCTACTGTCTGCTCTGGAGGCATGAAGTCATCGTCAAAGACTGGTGGCAGGCATGGAGGCAGCACTGAAGGAAGACTTCTGAATGAATTAACAATGAACCGCTGAGCCAGTGGTGGGAGGGAGAAAGGATAGAATCTGTCCTCTTCCTTTATATTAGATATTGCCACTGGAGCAACTGAGAGCTCAGTGGTTCCCTCTACTGTCTGCTGTGGTGGAATGGAGTCATCATTCAAGAAGTGTGGCAGGTATCGATGCAGCATTGAGGAAAGACGTGTATCTGTCAATAAGTCCTCTCTTTTACCAGTAGATACATCTGCTGTGGTCTCTGTGGCAACTGGGCACTCAGCAGGGACAAAGTATGAAAATACAATGAACCGCTGTGCATCCTGAGCGCGTATGGCCAATGGAGAGGGGGGATGTAACATGGTTGGTATAGGCCTCCGATTGGTGAAAGCCAGCGGTGGGAGGGAGTCAATACAGGGAGCCATGAACTCAGTGAGTGGACGGTTGTTCACATCTCTCACATTCTGCGGGAGAAAAGAAACAGACATGTTGAAAGTGATCACATTCACGACATACATACTTTATGAGTCAACGCTATTTACTTATACATCACATATACAGTGCCTTCGGAAAGTATTCAGACCCCTTCACTTTTTCCACATTTTGTGACCTTACAGCCTAATTCAAAAATGTAATAAATCGATTTTTTCCCCTCATCAATCTACACACAATAGCCCATAATGGCAAAGCAGAATTACAGAATTGTTACAAATTCATTACAAATAAAATGTGAAATATCACATTTACATAAGTATTCAGACCCTTTACTCAGTGCTTTGTTGAAGCACCTTTAGCAGCGATTACAGCATAGAATCTTCTTGGGTATTACGCTACAAGCTTGGAAATCTTGTGTTTGGGGAATTCTCCCAATCTTAGGAGAATCCAAGTTAGGTTGGATGGGGAGATTTTCTGCACAGCTATTTTCCGGTCTCTCCAGAGATGTTCGATCAGGTACAAGTCCAGTCTCTGGATGGTTCAATAAAGGAGATTCAGAGACTTGTCCTGAAGAAACTTCTGCATTGTCTTGGCTATGTACATAGGGTCATTGTTCTGTTGGAAGGTGACTCTTCACCACACTCTGAGGTCCTGATTGTTCTGGAGCAGGTTGTCATCAAGGATCTCTCTGTACTTTGCTCTGTTCATCTTTGCCTAGATCCTGACTAGTCTCCCATTCCCTGTAATTGAAAAACATCCCCACAGCATGATGCTGCCACCACCATGTATCACCGAAGGGGTGTTGGCAGATTTACTCCAGATGTGACCCTTGGCATTGGGGCAAAATACTTCAATTTTAATTTCATCAGACCAGAGCATCTTGTTTCTCATGGTCTGAGAGACTTCAGGTGCCTTTTGGCAAACTCCAAGCAGGCTGTCATGTGCATTCTACTGAGGAGTGGCTTCCATCTGGCCACTCTACCTTAAAGGCCTGATTGATGGAGTGCTGCAGAGATGGTTGTCCTTCTGGAAGGTTCTCCCATCTCCACAGAGGAACTCTCGAGCTCTGTCAGAGTCACCATCTGGTTCTTGGTCACCTCCCTGACCAAGGCCCTTCTCCCCCGATTGCTCCGTTTGGCTGGGCGGCCAGCTCTAGGAAGAGTCTTGGTGGTTCCAAACATCTTCTATTTAAGAATGATGGAGAACAGTGCGTTCTTGGGGACCTTCAATGTTGAGGAGAGGTTTTGTACCCTTCCCCAGATCTGTGCCTCGACACAATCCTGTTTCGGAGCTCATGAACTGTAACTGTGGGACCTTATATAGACAGGTGTGTGCCTTTCCAAATCATGTCCAATCAGTTGAAAATACAACTGGTGGATTCCAGTCATGTTGCAGAAACATCTCAAGGATGATCAGTGGAAACAGGATGAACATGAGCTAATTTACAGTCTCATAGCAAAGGGTCTGAATACTTACGGAAAAAAGGTATTTCAACATTTCTAAAAAACTGTATTTGCTTTGTCAATATTGTCACGCCTTGGTCATTGTATTTTGTGTTTTCGTTATATATTTGGTCAGGCCAGGGTGTGACATGGGTTTATGTTATATTGTATGTTCGTATTGGGGTTTGTAGTATTTGGGATCGCGGCTGATTAGGGTGTTGTATAGGCTTTCGGTTCTCAATCAGAGTCAGGTGATTCTCGTTGTCTCTGATTGGGAACCGTATTTAGGTAGCCTGGTTTGCTTTGTATTTCGTGGGTGATTGTTCCTGTCTCTGTGTAGTTTCACCAGATAGGCTGTAATTAGGTTTCACGTTCCGTTTGTTGTTTTTGTATTTGTTTAGTTATTTCATGTATCGTCACTTTTTTCTATTAAAGTCATGAGTAACAACTACGCTGCATTTCGGTCGACTCCCTTTCCACAAACGAAGAACTCCGTTACAAATATGGGGTATTGTTTGTAGTTGCTGAGAATTTGCATATATTCAATCAATTTTAAAATAAGGCTATTACGTAAAATAAAAGGTAGAAAAAGTCAAGGTGTCTGAATTCTTTCCAAAGGCACTGTATATATCTAATGTCCTCTCAGATGCTCTGCACCAGTCTGTACCAACCCTGGGTCTTCTAGCCAATGGGTCAACTAATTGTAAAAATACATGCCCCACACCCAGCATAACATTTGACATTTTAGACATCTAGCAGATGCTTTTATCCAGAATGACTTACAGTTGGTGCATTCAACTTAAGGTAACTAGGTGGGACAACCATATAAACCTGATATGAAGGTCTACGAGAGATCGCTTGGTCTAGTTATTTTTATTTATTTAAGACAACCATACGAACTGAGGATTATGTCCATAACAATACTCAAACAGAGAGACAGACACGATACAACACAAGAAAATATGTCAGACAAAATATTGTTAGCTTACAATTCATGGCATATCGCACATTTTGCCCGTATATTGACATGTATTTGCTTTAATCAATATTGTTCAATAGAACTCTAGTCAACTTTGTCAAAGTTGGTCTTGTTACCTCCTCAATCAGGCTTGGCATTTTCCTCGTCTCAAACCAAATCCTCTTCATCTCCTTCTCCTGCTCCCTCTGGATCTGTCTCACCAGAGCCAACCTGGCTCCCAGCTCCATCATGTCGTCTGTCTGGATCTCCTTTCCTTCAACTGACACTCAGCCCTCCTCTGTGTCAGCGTTGAACCCTCCATGTCTTCCTCCTAGCTAACAATAACTCTGGAAAATACATAACGTTGTAGTAAGTGGCGTGTTGCTCACCAAAGAATAATGCATCTCTTTACAATGTGCACACATTTTCTTCCCATTTACTTACAATGAAGCAAGTGACAATCCTGATCCAGAGATGATTACGCAATAGGTCTATCTGAATTACTAGTAAAAAGTTGGCTACTGTAAACTCGACCAAGTTCAAATGAATCAAATTGTTGCCTTTCCTATCATTATGTGCACAATATCCTTTATGACATCATCATTGTGAAGCAAGGTGTTGCCATTGGAGATGACAAAGCACAACACAGACTTTAAAAATAAAACTTCAGTCTCTCTCTCTACGTTACTACTGAGCCTTATCCACCCCCCTCACACTAATCACTCATATCATATCATTCAAAAAGGTTTGGGGTAGAAAAATGACTCTGTATCCATGCAGGACCTAACTTATTGTACAGTTTCATATATTGTATAAAACAAGGAGGTAAACACTCCAGTCTTCTCTTTGAGTGCCCCTGTGTGCGTGCACCTTCATGTAAAGAGGTCTATCAATTCAACCATTTGAAATGGATGACCATTCATTTAAGAAAAGTTGATTTTCATTAGCAATTTAGCAACTACAAATTAGGTAGGTCGACTTGTTTTTTTACATAACCTTCCCTTTTGGTACATATTTATTCAGATAATTGTACAATATTGGTTGTTATTAACACCGAGAGAGGGTTTTCTTTCATCAATATAATGCATTTGCCATTAGCCTGGCTCACTACAACAACTAACATGTCATCTCAGGTGTCAGGATGAACCATTTTCTCACAAAAATTGGATTCAAACAAACTGTCTCTCGTCAACAGTTTCACTTGTCACCATGATTGCATGTTAGGCCTAAATAAAAGGTCATGTAAGTACACAAGTAGTTTGAAAAGTAGTTATTCTACAGAAACATAGTTATACAGTAAGTTATATTACAACCTACCTCTCCAGTAAGCAGTGTGTTCTCTCTCTCTAATGAAATAGGACATTAATAATCTGTCAGTAGTTAGTTGAATCAGTACCTTTACACTGTTCTGTTTGTCTGTACAACAGCTAACCTCCCAGAATCAGAATCTTGTGATGTCACAATGAAGGCCTCATTGCCATGACTACCCACAGAAGCTCTCATGTGTAGTCAAATGCTGGAACAATTCACTTTTTTAGCCTATGCAGCACAGTCATAACTGATATTTGCATTGAATCCATGTAACCACATTTTTTATTCAAATAAAATGCTCTACCTCATATCAAATGGTTGACCATTCATAATACAGGTGTTTTGACGAATTCAAAGTCAATATGTTTTAGATATCACAACTAGCATCCAGGTTTACTTAGGTTATTTGTTTGATCTGAGCCTACCACTAATGTCAATGTTTACCTGTCAAAGGTTTGGACACACCTACTCATTCAAGGTTTTTTTCTCTTTTTTTCTACATTGTAGAATAATAGTGAAGACATCAAAACTATGAAATAAACACATGGAATCATGTAGTAAGAAAAAAGTGTTAAACAAATGAAAGTATGTTTTATATTCGAGATTCTTCAAAGGAGCCACCCTTTGCCTTGATAACAGCTTTGCACACTCTTGGTATTCTCTTAACCAGCTTCATGAGGTGGTCATCTGGAATGCAATTTAATAAACAGGTGTGCCTTGTTAAAAATTCATTAGAGAAATTTCATTCCTTCTTGCGTTTGAGACAATAAATAGTGTTGTGACAAGGTAGACGTGGTATACAGAAGATCGCTACATTTTGGGAAAAAAAAGTCCATATTATGGCAAGAACAGTTCAAAACAGCAAAGAGAAATGACAGTCCATCATTACTTTAAGACATGAAGATCAGACAATCAGGAAAATGTCAAGAACTTTGAAAGTTCCCCCCCCCAACCCCTCTTGTACGCTGCTGCTACTCTGTGTTTATCATATATGCACAGTCACTTTAATCATATCTACATGTACATACTACCTGTCATGTATTGTCATGTTATGTCTTGTTCCTGTTCTTTCGCTTCACTTCGTTTCCCCCTGCTGGTCGTATTAGGTTACCTTCTCTCCTTCCCCCAGCTGTTCCTCATCTCCTCTAACTACCTCGTTTACTCTCTCCCACCTGTTCCCATTTTTCCCTCTGATTAGGTCTCTATTTCTCTCTCTGTTTCTGCTTCTGTCTTTGTCAGATTCTCGTTTGCTTCACCCTTGTCCCGTCCTGTCGTAATCTGCCTCTTCATCAGATGCTACGTGTGATCAGGTACCTCTGTCCTCTACAACCCGCGCCTACCCGGAGAGACCAGCAGTCTGTTGCAGCTAACCCTGCTATTCTCCTCTGCTGCTAGAAGGGGACTCTCCTGTATAGATCAGAGGACTATATGATTTATTTGTCGCCCTCTCTGCGGGTTGTCTATTTTGTCTATCGATACATCTGAAGAGGATATGTCTTCCCTGTGTTTGGACATTAAAAGACTCTGTTTCTGTTAAACCGCTTTTGGGTCCTCACTCACCTGCATAACAGAAGAATCTGACCAAGAATGGACCCAGCGACTTCGGATCCTCTCCACTCAGCCGTCGAGATCCAGGGAGCGATGCTAGGCAGACACGAGCAGGAATTGTCTGTTGCTCGACATGCCGTTGAGACCCTGGCCGCCCAAGTCTCCGACCTCTCGAAACATATTCACCATCTCCGCCTCGATCCACCAGCCACTTCCAGGGATTCCGAGTCTCCGGAGCCCAGAATTAATAACCCACCGTGTTACTCTGGGGAGCCCACTGAATGCCGCTCGTTCCTCACCCAGTGTGATATTGTGTTTTCTCTCCAGCCCAACACGTACTCCAGGGGTACAGCTCGTATCGCCTACGTCATATCTCTCCTTACTGGACGGGCTCGTGAGTGGGGCACGGTAATCTGGGAGGCGAGGGCTGAGTGTACTAACCAGTATCAGAACTTTAAGGAGGAGATGATACAGGTTTTTGATCGTTCTGTTTTTGGGGAAGAAGCTTCCAGGGCCCTGTCTTCCCTATGTCAAGGTAATCGATCCATAACTGATTACTCTATAGAGTTTCGCACTCTTGCTGCCTCCAGTGACTGGAACGAGCCGGCTTTGCTCGCTCGTTTTCTGGAGGGTCTCCGCGTGGAGGTAAAGGATGAGATTCTCTCCCGGGAGGTTCCTTCCAGCGTGGATTCCTTGATTGAACTCACTATTCGCATAGAACGACGGGTTGATCTTCGTCACCGAGCTCGTGGAAGGGAGCTCGCGTTATCCGTTGCCCCCCTCTCCGCATCACTACCCTCTTCTTCCACTGGCTCGGGTGCTGAGCCTATGCAGCTGGGGGGTATTCGCATCTCGACTAAGGAGAGGGAACGGAGAATCACCAACCGCCTCTGTCTCTATTGCGGTTCCGCTGGTCATTTTGTCACTTCATGTCCAGTAAAAGGCCAGAGCTCATCAGTAAGCGGAGGGCTACTGGTGAGCGCTACTACTCAGGTCTGTCCTTCAAGATCCTGTACTACCTTGTCGGTCCATCTACGCTGGACCGGTTCGGCAGCTTCCTGCAGTGCCTTGATAGACTCTGGGGCGGAGGGCTGTTTTATGGACGAAGCCTGGGCTCGGGAACATGACATTCCTCTCAGACGGTTAGGGGGAGCCCACGGCCTTGTTCGCCTTGGATGGTAGTCCCCTCCCCAGGATTCAGTGTGAAACCCTACCTTTAACCCTCACTGTCTCTGGTAATCATAGCGAAACCATTTCTTTTTTAATTTTTCGTTCACCTTTTACACCTGTTGTTTTGGGCCATCCCTGGCTAGTGTGTCATAATCCTTCTATTAATTGGTCTAGTAATTCTATCCTCTCCTGGAACGTCTCTTGTCATGTGAAGTGTTTAATGTCTGCTATCCCTCCTGTTTCCTCTGTCTCTTCTTCACAGGAGGATCCTGGTGATTTGACAGGGGTGCCGGAGGAATATCACGATCTGCGCACGGTGTTCAGTCGGTCAAGGGCCACCTCCCTTCCTCCGCACCGGTCGTATGATTGTAGTATTGATCTCCTTCCGGGTACCACTCTCCCCCGGGGTAGACTATACTCTCTGTCGGCTCCCGAACGTAAGGCTCTCGAAGATTATTTGTCTGTAGCTCTCGACGCCGGTACCGTAGTCCCCTCCTCCTCTCCCGCCGGAGCAGGGGTTTTTTTTGTTAAGAAAAAATGACGGGACACTGCGCCCCTGCGTAGATTATCGAGGGCTGAATGACATAACGGTTAAGAATCGTTATCCGCTTCCCCTTATGTCTTCAGCCTTCGAGATCCTGCAGGGAGCCAGGTTTTTCACTAAGTTGGACCTTCGTAACGCTTACCATCTCGTGCGCATCAGGGAAGAGGACGAGTGGAAAACGGCGTTTAACACTCCGTTAGGGCACTTTGAATACCGGGTTCTGCCGTTCGGCCTCGCTAACGCTCCAGCTGTGTTTCAGGCATTAGTGAATGATGTACTGAGAGACATGCTGAACATCTTTGTTTTCGTTTACCTTGATGATATCCTGATTTTTTCACCGTCACTCCAGATTCATGTTCAGCACGTTCGACGTGTCCTCCAGCGCCTTTTAGAGAATTGTCTTTATGTGAAGGCTGAGAAGTGCTCTTTTCATGCCTCCTCCATCACATTTCTCGGTTCTGTTATTTCCGCTGAAGGCATAAAGATGGATCCCGCTAAGGTCCAAGCTGTCAGCGATTGGCCCGTCCCTAAGTCACGTGTCGAGCTGCAGCGCTTTCTCGGCTTCGCGAATTTCTATCGTCGTTTCATCCGTAATTTCGGTCAGGTGGCAGCTCCTCTCACAGCCCTTACTTCTGTCAAGACGTGCTTTAAGTGGTCCGTTTCTGCCCAGGGAGCTTTTGATATCCTCAAGAAGCGTTTTACATCCGCACCTATCCTTGTTACACCTGACGTCTCTAGACAGTTCATTGTGGAGGTTGACGCATCAGAGGTGGGCGTGGGAGCCAGTCTTTCCCAGCGCTCCCCTTCTGACGACAAGGTCCACCCTTGCGCGTATTTTTCTCATCGCCTGTCGCCGTCGGAACGTAACTATGATGTGGGAAACCGCGAACTGCTCGCCATCCGCTTAGCCCTAGGCGAATGGCGACAGTGGTTGGAGGGGGCGACCGTTCCTTTTGTCGTTTGGACTGACCATAGGAACCTTGAGTACATCCGTTCTGCCAAACGACTTAATGCGCGACAGGCTCGTTGGGCGCTGTTTTTCGCTCGTTTCGAGTTCGTTATTTCTTATCGTCCGGGCTCTAAGAACACCAAGCCTGATGCTTTATCCCGTCTCTTTAGTTCTTCTGTAGCCTCCACCGACCCCGAGGGAATTCTCCCTGAGGGGCGTGTTGTCGGGTTGACTGTCTGGGGAATTGAGAGGCAGGTAAAGCAAGCACTCACTCACACTCCGTCGCCGCGCGCTTGTCCTAGGAACCTTCTTTTCGTTCCCGTTCCTACTCGTCTGGCCGTTCTTCAGTGGGCTCACTCTGCCAAGTTAGCCGGCCACCCCGGCGTTCGGGGTACGCTTGCTTCTATTCGCCAGCGTTTTTGGTGGCCCACTCAGGAGCGTGACACGCGTCGTTTCGTGGCTGCTTGTTCAGACTGCGCGCAGACTAAGTCCGGTAACTCCCCTCCTGCCGGCCGTCTCAGACCGCTTTCCATTCCCTCTCGACCGTGGTCTCACATCGCCTTAGACTTTATTACCGGACTGCCTTCGTCAGCGGGGAAGACTGTTATTCTAATGGTTGTCGATAGGTTCTCTAAGGCGGCTCATTTTATTCCCCTCGCTAAGCTTCCTTCTGCTAAAGAGACGGCACAAATCATCATTGAGAATGTTTTCAGAATTCATGGTCTTCCGTCAGACGCCATTTCGGACAGGGGTCCGCAATTCACGTCTCAATTTTGGAGGGAGTTTTGCCGTTTGATTGGGGCTTCTGTCAGTCTCTCTTCCGGTTTTCACCCCCAGTCTAACGGTCAAGCAGAACGGGCCAATCAGACTATTGGTCGCATCTTACGCAGTCTTTCTTTTCAAGCGCTATGATGAAACTGGCTCTCATGAGGACCGCCACAGGAAAGGAAGACCCAGAGTTACCTCTGTTGCAGAGGATACGTTCATTAGAGTTACCAGCCTCATAAATTGCATTCCAAAGAAATGCTTTACAGAGTTCAAGTAACAGACGTTGCACCACAGACTGTCCAGGAGTTGGCGGATGCTTTAGTCCAGGTCTGGGAGGAGATCCCTCAGGAGACCATCCGCCACCTCATCAGGAGCATGCCCAGGCGTTGTAGAGAGGTCATACAGGCACGTGGAGGCCACACACACTACTGAGCCTCATTTTAACTTGTTTTAAGGACATTACATCAAAGTTGGATCAGCCTGTAGTGTGGTTTTCCACTTTAATTTTGAGTGTGACTCCAAATCCAGACCTCCATGGGCTGATAAATTTGATTTCCATTGATAATTTTTGTGTGAATTTGTTGTCAGCACATTCAACTATGTGAAGAAAAAAGTATTTAATAAGAACATTTCATTCATCAACTCCCTAGAAAGGCCAAAACCTAGGAAGAAACATAGAGAGGAACCAGGCTATGTGGGGTGGCCAGTCCTCTTCTGGCTGTGCCGGGTGGAGATTATAACAGAACATGGCCAAGGTGTTCAAATGTTCATAAATGACCAGCATGGTTCAATAATAATAAGGCAGAACAGTTGAAACTGGAGCAGCAGCACGGCCAGGTGGACTGGGGACAGCAAGGAGTCATCATGTCAGGTAGTCCTGAGGCATGGTCCTAGGGCTCAGGTCCTCCAAGAGAGCGAAATAAAGAGAGAAAGAGAGAATTAGAGAGAGCACACTTAAATTCACACATGACACCGAATAGGACAGGAGAAGTACTCCAGATATAACAAAGTGACCCTAGCCCCCTGACACATAAACTACTGCCGCATAAATACTGGAGGCTGAGACAGGAGGGGTCAGGAGACACTGTGGCCCCATCCGAGGACACCCCCGGTAATGGCCAAACAGGAAGGATATAACCCCACCCACTTTGCCAAAGCACAGCCCCGACACCACTAGAGGGATATCTTCATCCACCAACTTACCATCCTGAGACAAGGCCGAGTATAGCCCACAAAGATCTCCGCCACTGCAAAACCCAAGGGGGAGCGCCAACACAGACAGGAAGATCACATCAGTGACTCAGCCCCAGTAAGCTCCTGTAATAGGGTTAGAGGCAGAGAATCCCAGTGGAAAGAGGGGAACCGGCCAGGCAGAGACAGCAAGGGCGGTTCGTTGCTCCAGACCCTTTCCGTTCACCTTCCCACTCCTGGGCCAGACTACACTCAATCATATGACCCACTGAAGAGATGAGTCTCAGTAAAGACTTAAAGGTTGAGACCGAGTTTGCGTCTCTTACATGGGTAGGCAGACCATTCCATAAAAATGGAACTCTATAGGAGAAAGCCCTGCCTCAAGCTGTTTGCTTAGAAATTCTAGGGACAATTAGGAGGCCTGCGTCTTGTGACCGTAGCGTACGTGTAGATATGTACGAAAGGACCAAATCAGAGAGATAGGTAGGAGCAAGCCCATGTAATGCTTTGTAGGTTAGCAGTAAAACCTTGAAATCAGCCAGTGTAGGGAGGCTAGCACTGGAGTAATATGATCACATTTTTGGGTTCTAGTCAGGATTCTAGCAGCTGTATTTAGCACTAACTGAAGTTTATTTTGTGCTTTATCCGGGTAGCTGGAAAGTAGAGCATTGCAGTAGTCTAACCTAGAAGTGACAAAAGCATGGATTAATTTTTCTGCATCATTTTTGAACATAAAGTTTCTGATTTTTGCAAAGTTACGTAGATGTTCTTCAAAAGAGAGATCAGGGTCCAGAGTAACGCCGAGGTCCTTCACAGTTTTATTTGAGACTACTGTACAATCATTAAGATTAATTGTCAGATTCAACAGAAGATCTCTTTGTTTCTTGGGACCTAGAACAAGCATCTCTGTCTTGTCTGAGTTTAAAAGTCGAACGTTTGCAGCCATCCACTTCCTTATGTCTGAAACACATGCTTTTTGCGAGGGCAATTTTGGGGCTTCACCATGTTTCATTGAAATGTACAGCTGTGTGTCATCCGCATAGCAGTGAAAGTTAACATTATGTTCTCGAATGACATCCCAAGAGGTAAAATATATAGTGAAAACAATAGTGGTCCTAAAACGAAACCTTGAGGAACACTGAAATTTACAGTTGATTTGTCAGAGGACAAACCATTCACAGAGACAAACTCATATCTTTCCGACAGATAAGATCTAAACCAGGCCAGAACTTGTCCGGGTAGACCAATTTGGGTTTCCGATCTCTCCAAAAGAATTTGGTGATCGATGGTATCAAAAGCAGCACTAAGGTCTAGGAGCATGAGGACAGATGCAGATCCTCGGTCTGATGCCATTAAAAGGTCATTTACCACCTTCACAAGTCCAGTCTCAGTGCTATGATGGGGTCTAAAACCAGACGGAAGCATTTCGTATACATTGTTTGTCTTCAGGAAGGCAGTGAGTTGCTGCGCAACAGCCTTTTCTAAGTCAGATTCGATATAGGCCGATAGTTTTTTATATTTTCTGGGTCAAGGTTTGGCTTTTTAAAGAGAGGCTTTATTACTGCCACTTTTAGTGAGTTTGGTACAAATCCGGTGGATAGAGAGCCGTTAATTATGTTCAACATAGGAGGGCCAAGCACAGGAAGCAGCTCTTTCAGTAGTTTAGTTGGAATAGGGTCCAGTATGCAGCTTGAAGGTTTAGAGGCCATGATTATTTTCATCATTGTGTCAAGATATATAGTACTAAAACACTTGAGCGTCTCTCTTGATCCTAGGTCCTGGCAGAGTTGTGCAGACTCAGGACAACTGAGCTTTGAAGAAATACGTAGATGTAAAGAGTCCGTAATTAGCTTTCTTGATCTTTTCCTCAAAGAAGTTCATGAATTTATCACTGCTGAAGTGAAAGCCATCCTCTCTTGGGGAATGCTGCTTTTTAGTTAGCTTTGCGACAGTATCAAAAAGGAATGTCGGATTGTTCTTATTTTCCTCAAATAAGTTAGTAAAATAGGATGATCGAGCAGCAGTAAGGGCTCTTCGGTGCTGCACGGTACTGTCTTTCCAAGCTAGTCGGAAGACTTCCACTTTGGTGTAGTGCCATTTCCGTTCCAATTTTCTGGAAGCTTGCTTCAGAGTTCGGGTATTTTCTGTGTACCAGGGAGCTAGTTTCTTATGAGAAATGTTTTTAGTTTTTAGGGGTGCAACTGCATCTAGGGTATTGCGCAAGGTTAAATTGAGTTCCTCAGTTAGGTGGTTAACTGATTTGTGTCCTCTGGCGTCCTTGGGTAGACAGAGGGAATCTGGAAGGACATCAAGGAATCTTTGTGTTGTCTGTGAATTTATAGCACGACTTTTGATGTTCCTTGGTTGGGGTCTGAGCAGATTATTTGTTGCAATTGCAAACGTAATAAAATGGTGGTAATATAGTCCAGGATTATGAGGAAAAACATGAAGATCCACAACATTTATTCCATGGGACAAAACTAGGTCCAGAGTATGACTGTGACAGTGAGTGGGTCCAGAGACATGTTGGACAAAACCAATATACTCTATAGTATCCTCTCTATCATGTTCATCTCTATCATAATTTAAGGACCGATGCCGGAGACGAGAAGCAGGTAGAGTCAAATATTTAATTGTGAACAGACATAGAACAAGACAGGAACATGCTTCAGCACACTGGTAAACAAGGACAGATGACTTTCAATGCAAAAACAGGGAACAGAGAGGGGAACCCGACAGATACAGAAGTGTGGAAGGTAATGACAGAGGTGATTGAGTCCAGGTGAGAACAATAATCGCTGACCCGCAAGATGGGGGAAGGCAGGTGTCAGTAATGATGATGACAGAAGCGATCAATGCTGGGGAGCTTGGCGCCCTCGACAGACAGGGGGGAAGATAGGTAGCAGGAGTGACACATATTCCCTCTATCATTTCAATCTCTATCATATTCCTGTCTATCATATTCCTTAAATATCATATTACCCTCTTTCAGATTTATTATATATCATAATCCCCTATATCATATTTATTATATATCATATTTATTATATATCATATTACCCTCCATCATATTACCCTCTATCATATATATTATATATCATATTACCCTCTATCAGATTTATTATATATCATATTCCCCTCTCAGATATATTATATATCATATTCCCCTCTTTCAGATTTATTATATATCATATTCCCCTCTCAGATATATTATATATCATATTTATTATATATCATATTTATTATATATCATATTCCCCTCTATCAGATTTATTATATATCATATTCCCCTCTATCATATTTATTATATATAATATTATCTCTATCAGATTTATTATATATCATATTCCCCTCCATCATATTTATTATATATCATATTTATTATATATCATATTTATTATATATCATATTCCCTCTATCAGATTTATTATATATCATATTCCCCTCAATCATATTCCCCTCTATCATATTTATTATATATCATATTTATTATATATCATATTCCCCTCTATCAGATTTATTATATATCATATTCCCCTCAATCATATTCCCCTCTATCATATTTATTATATATCATATTTATTATATATCATATTCCCCTCTATCAGATTTATTATATATCATATTCCCCTCAATCATATTCCCCTCTATCATATTTATTATATATCATATTCCCCTCTATCAGATGTATTATATATCATATTCCCCTCTATCAGATTTATTATATATCATATTGCCCTCTATAATATTTATTATATATCATATTCCCCTCTATCATATTTATTATATATCATATTCCCCTCTATTAGATGTATTATATATCATATTCCCCTCTATCATATTACCCTGTATAATATTTATTATATATCATATTCCCCTCTATCATATTTATTATATATCATATTACCCTCTATCATATTCCCCTCTATCATATTCCATTTGATTATATTCCCCTCTATCATATTCCCTTAATCATTTTCCCCTCTATAATATTCCCCTTTATCATATTCCCCTCTATCATATTCCCTCTATCATATTCCCTCTATCGTATGACTCTATATCATATTCCCTCTATCATATTCCCCTCTATCATATTCCTCTCTATAATATTCCCCTCTATAATATTCCCCTCTATCATATTCCCTCTATCGTATGACTCTATATCATATTCCCCTCTATCATATTCCCTCTATCATATTCCCCTCTATAATATTCCCCTCTATAATATTCCCCTCTTAACACATTGCTCTATATCATATTTCTCTGTCATATTCGTCTCTATTGTAATCCTCTATCATATTCCTCTATTTCATACTACCTTAGTCATATCCCCTCTATCATGTGCCTCTATCATATTCCCCTCTTATTACAATCCTCTATATCATATTCCTCTGTCATATACCTCTCTATTGTATTCCTCTGTCATAAACCTCTATTTCATATCCCCTCTATCATGTGCCTCTATCATATTCCCTCTATGGCTGCTTTGAGTGATGTATTGTTGTCCCTACCTTGTTGTGTTTTTTGCTGTTTTCTGTGCCTTACAATGTTTGTGCCCTGTTTTGTTCTGCTAACATGTTGTGTTGCCTCCATGTTGTTGTCAGGTTCTGTTGCAACCATGTTGTGTTGTCATGTGTTGCTGCCGTGCTATGTTGTCGTGTTGGGTCTATCATTATGTAGTGTTGTGTTGTCACTCATGTTGTGATGTGTGTTTTGTCCTATATTTATATTTTTAATCCAAGCCCCCATCCCCTCAGAAGGCCTTTAACCTTTTGGTAGGCAGTCATTGTAAATCAAAATGAGTTCTTAATTAACTGACTTGCCTAGTTAAATAAATGTTCAATTAAATAAAATTAATAAAATATCATATTCCTCTCTAGCATATTCATCTGTATCATATTCCTCTCTATCATATTCCTCTCTATCGTATTCCCCTCTATCATATTCCTCTCTATCAAATTCCTCTCTATCATATTCCTCTCTATCGTATTCCACTCTATCATATTCCTCTCTATCGAGTTCCCTTCATCATATTCCCATCTATCATATTCCTCTATATCATATTCCTCTCTATCATATTCCTCTCTATCGTATTCCACTCTATCATATTCCTCTCTATCATATTCCTCTCTATCGTATTCCACTCTATCATATTCCTCTCTATCGTATTCCACTCTATCATATTCCTCTCTATCATCTCTATCATATTCCTCTCTATCATATTCCTCTCTATCATATTCCTCTCTATCATATTCCTCTCTATTGTATTCCACTCTATCATATTCCTCTCTATCGTATTCCACTCTATCATATTCCTCTCATATTCATCTCTATCATATTCCTCTCTATCATATTCTCTCTATCATATTCCTCTCTATCGTATTCCACTCTATCATATTCCTCTCTATCGTATTCCTCTCTATCATATTTTCTATCATATCTCTATCATATTCTATCATATTCCTCTCTATCATATTCCTCTCTATCGTATTCCACTCTATCATATATTCATCTCTATCATATTCCTCTCTATCGTATTCCACTCTATCATATTCATCTCTATCATCTCTATATTCCTCTCTATCATATTCCTCTCTATCATATTCCTCTCTATCGTATTCCACTCTATCATATTCCTCTCTATCATCTTCCCTTTATCATATTCCCTCTATCATATCATCCTCTCTATCATATTCCTCTCTATCATATTCCTCTCTATCATATTCCTCTCTATCATATTCCACTCTATCATATTCCTCTCTATCGTATTCCACTCTATCATATTCCTCTCTATCGTATTCCACTCTATCATATTCATCTCTATCATCTCTATCATATTCCTCTCTATCATATTCCTCTCTATCATATTCCTCTCTATCATATTCCCTCTATCATATTCCTCTCTATCATCTCTATCATATTCTCTATCATATTCCTCTCTATCATATTCCTCTCTATCATATTCCTCTCTATCGTATTCCACTTATCATATTCCTCTCTATCATATTCCTCTCTATCATATTCCTCTCTATCGTATTCCCTCTATCATATTCCTCTCTATCATCTCTATCATATTCCTCTCTATCATATTCCTCTCTATCATATTCCTCTCTATCATATTCCTCTCTATCATATTCCTCTCTATCGTATTCCACTCTATCATATTCCTCTCTATCATCTCTATTATATTCCTCTCTATCATATTCCTCTCTATCATATTCCTCTCTATTGTATTCCACTCTATCATATTCCTCTCTATCGTATTCCACTCTATCATATTCCTCTCTATCATCTCTATCATATTCCTCTCTATCATATTCCTCTCTATCATATTCATCTCTATCATATATTCCACTCTATCATATTCCTCTCTATCATATTCCCTCTATCATATTCCACTCTATCATATCTCTATCATATTCTCTATCATATTCCTCTCTATCATATTCCTCTCTATCGTATTCCACTCTATCATATTTCTCTCTATCATCTCTATCATATTCCTCTCTATCGTATTCCACTCTATCATATTCCTCTCTATCATATTCCTCTCTATCGTATTCCACTCTATCATATTCCTCTCTATCATCTTCCCTTTATCATATTCCCCTCTATCATATTCCTCTCTATCGTATTCCACTCTATCATATTCCTCTCTATCATCTTCCCTTTATCATATTCCCCTCTATCATATTCCTCTCTATCGTATTCCACTCTATCATATTCCTCTCTATCGTATTCCACTCTATCATATTCATCTCTATCATCTCTATCATATTCCTCTCTATCATATTCCTCTCTATCATATTCCTCTCTATCGTATTCCACTCTATCATATTCCTCTCTATCATCTCTATCATATTCCACTCTATCATAGTCCTCTCTATCATATTCCTCTCTATCATATTCCTCTCTATCATCTTCCCTTCATCATATTCCTCTCTATCATATTCCTCTCTATCATATTCCACTCTATCATATTCCTCTCGATCATATTCCTCTGTATCGTATTCCACTCTATCATATTCCTCTCTATCATATTCCTCTCTATCATATTCCTCTCTATCGTATTCCACTCGACCATATTCTTCTCTATCATATTCCTCTCGTATTCCATCATATATTCCTCTCTATCATAGTTCTCTCTATCGTACTCTATCATATTCCTAATCTATCATCTTCCCTTCATCATATTCCCCTCTATCATATTCCTCTCTATGATATTCCTCTCTATCGTATTCCACTCTATCATATTCCTCTCTATCATATTCCTCTTTATCATTTTCCTCTCTATCGTATTCCACTCTATCATATTCCTCTCTATCATATTCCTCTCTATCATATTCCTCTCTATCGTATTCCACTCTATCATATTCCTCTCTATCGTATTCCACTCTATCATATTCCTCTCTATCATCTTCCCTTCATCATATTCCCCTCTATCATATTTCTCTCTATGATATTCCCCTCTATCATATTTCTCTCTATTGTATTCCCCTCTATCAATTTCCCTCTCTAACAAACTCCGCTCTACCCTCCATCTACTCCCCCTCCCTTTCCGTCCTCATCTCAGCACAGCTCCGCTCCATCAGGTAGATTTGTAATTCAACATTTTAACAGTGCAACACTCCCCAGATTTGTGAAATGTAAAAATTGTGTGTTTGGACTGTGTTATACTGTATGCCTTGACACGAATCAAACAGAAAGTAAACCTTTTTTATAGATGTTTTATTGCATTTTTCATTGCATGCAAAAATACTGTATCCTGCCCTGCTCTCTCTCTCTAATACCCAGTCTACTCATCCATCTTCAAACTTTCATCCTTTCCCTGCTCTTCTATCACCCTCTCAGTTCCACCTCCAGCTGGCTCCCTCTTTTTCTTCTTCTCTAGTCTCTTCCTCTCCTCTTTCCTCCTCTTTTCTCTCTTCTCCTCCTTTTCTTGAATCTTTCTCTCCATCTCCAAGAACTCAGCTCGAGCTTTCTCTCTCTTTTTCAGCTCCTCAGAACACTTCTTCTCTTTCTTAATCCTGTCTTTCATCATGTCATTATGTATCTTCATCAGCCCCTCTAACCTCTTTTTCTCTGCCTTTTCCTTCTCTTTTCTTTCCTTCTCTCTCTTTTTCTGTTCTAACTTCTCCCTCTTTTTCTCAGCCTTCATGACTTTCTTCTGCTCTTTCTCTCTCTCATTCATCTCTTTCTTCTCCCTCTTTTTGTTCTCCTCCTCCTTGTTTTTCTTCTCCTTTCTCTCTTTCTCGTCATCTTTCAACTTCTTATGCAGATTCTTATTTTCTCTTTTTCCTTCATCTTCAAAATGGGATTTTCTGCATGTGGTTCATGACCAGAAAGCCCACTCTTCCAAGGATGGTCTCTGCTCTCTCTGATGAAACCATCCCATTGGAGCTCTTGGAATGGGCACAGTCCGCCCCACGCTTCAATCCCTCCCTCTGTCTCACCTCCTCCTTGACGCTCCTCTCTTCACTCTCAATTTCAAGGCCTATCCAATAATCCTGACAGGAAGACATTGACTCTAGATGTAATATTGTTCCAATGTGTCACATTCAATACACATTTGAGTGATCGACATACAATGATGACCTCATGGGGCACACAATTTGGAGGACAGTAATTAAAGGTCCCTTGTTTTTTTTGTATTCCCATTATATTTTTAAATACCCATAGATGTTCTTCCTGGGTCCATACTAAAAGTAATACAAATGTTAACTCTAGTGAGGGGTGATGTTTCATACTATGAGCAAAGAGCAGCAAGGTTGGGGTCAATTCCAGTCAATTCAAGAAGAACTCTAAAATTCCAATTCTCTTCAATGCTTTGAATTGAAATGGAACTGACCCCCATACCTGTAAAGTAGTAGTGTAAAATAGGACACCTACCTTTGCCTCTTCCAGGGTCCAGGTCCTGGGTTCATCATTGCGGGTTGCCAGAGTTAAGTTAACATCTGGGTCCAGCTGGTGAGCGTGAGGGCAGAGATCCACCTCTTCACTAGGGCCCTTCACTTTCTGCTCTGGCTCCTTGTGGTCCTTGTCATGGATGCATCCCAGGATTGGAGGAATTGCTCGGACAGGGCTTTTATCACCTGTCAGTTCCTCTCTCTTGACAGTGGATGCAACTGCACTTGCATCTGTGTCAACTGAGCACTCTGTGTTGTCCTCACCTGTCTCCTCTGGTAGTTGGTGGTCGTTGTTGTTGTGGATGCATGGCAGAACTGAATGACTTTTATCTTCCCAAGTGTAAATGGCAACAGTTGCTTCTTTGTCTACTGAGAACTCTGTGTTGTCCTCAACTTTCTCCCATAGCTGTTTGTGGTCAATGCTGTGGGTGCAGGGCAGCCTTAGAGGCAGTACTGCGGGTGCAGGAAGACTCTTATCAGCTGAAAACTCCTCTTGGAGGATAGAGGACACGAAAGCGGCAGATTCACTGGCGACTGGACACTTGTTGGTTCCCTCTACTGCCTCCTCTGGCAGTTTGGAGTCAATGCCAAAGACAGGTGGCAGACTTGGAGGCAGCATTGGGACAGGGCATTTAGCTGTTGATCTGTCCACTCCATCAACAGTAGCTGTGCCTGAAGTGTTCTCTGTAGAACCTGATACCTCATAGGCATCCTCTACTGTCTGCTCTGGAGGCATGAAGTCATCGTCAAAGATTGGTGGCAGGCATGGAGGCAGCACTGAAGGAAGACTTCTGAATGAATTAACAATGAACCGCTGAGCCAGTGGTGGGAGGGAGAAAGGATAGAATCTGTCCTCTTCCTTTATATTAGATATTGCCACTGGAGCAACTGAGAGCTCAGTGGTTCCCTCTACTGTCTGCTGTGGTGGAATGGAGTCATCATTCAAGAAGTGTGGCAGGTATCGATGCAGCATTGAGGAAAGATGTGTATCTGTCAATAAGTCCTCTCTTTTACCAGTAGATACATCTGCTGTGGCCTCTGTGGCAACTGGGCACTCAGCAGGGACAAAGTATGAAAATACAATGAACCGCTGTGCATCCTGAGCGCGTATGGCCAATGGAGAGGGGGGATGTAACAAGGCTGGTATAGGCCTCCGATTGGTGAAAGCCAGCGGTGGGAGGGAGTCAATACAGGGAGCCATGAACTCAGTGAGTGGACGGTTGTTCACATCTCTCACATTCTGCGGGAGAAAAGAAACAGACATGTTGAAAGTGATCACATTCACGACATACATACTTTATGAGTCAACGCTATTTACTTATACATCACATATACAGTGCCTTCGGAAAGTATTCAGACCCCTTCACTTTTTCCACATTTTGTGACCTTACAGCCTAATTCAAAAATGTAATAAATCATTTTTTTCCCCTCATCAATCTACACACAATAGCCCATAATGGCAAAGCAAAAACAGAATTGTTACAAATTCATTACAAATAAAATGTGAAATATCACATTTACATAAGTATTCAGACCCTTTACTCAGTGCTTTGTTGAAGCACCTTTAGCAGCGATTACAGCATAGAATCTTCTTGGGTATTACGCTACAAGCTTGGAAATCTTGTGTTTGGGGAATTCTCTTAGGAGAATCCAAGTTAGGTTGGATGGGGAGATTTTCTGCACAGCTATTTTCCGGTCTCTCCAGAGATGTTCGATCAGGTACAAGTCCAGTCTCTGGATGGTTCAATAAAGGAGATTCAGAGACTTGTCCTGAAGAAACTTCTGCATTGTCTTGGCTATGTACATAGGGTCATTGTTCTGTTGGAAGGTGACTCTTCACCACACTCTGAGGTCCTGATTGTTCTGGAGCAGGTTGTCATCAAGGATCTCTCTGTACTTTGCTCTGTTCATCTTTGCCTAGATCCTGACTAGTCTCCCATTCCCTGTAATTGAAAAACATCCCCACAGCATGATGCTGCCACCACCATGTATCACCGAAGGGGTGTTGGCAGATTTACTCCAGATGTGACCCTTGGCATTGGGGCAAAATACTTCAATTTTAATTTCATCAGACCAGAGCATCTTGTTTCTCATGGTCTGAGAGACTTCAGGTGCCTTTTGGCAAACTCCAAGCAGGCTGTCATGTGCATTCTACTGAGGAGTGGCTTCCATCTGGCCACTCTACCTTAAAGGCCTGATTGATGGAGTGCTGCAGAGATGGTTGTCCTTCTGGAAGGTTCTCCCATCTCCACAGAGGAACTCTCGAGCTCTGTCAGAGTCACCATCTGGTTCTTGGTCACCTCCCTGACCAAGGCCCTTCTCCCCCGATTGCTCCGTTTGGCTGGGCGGCCAGCTCTAGGAAGAGTCTTGGTGGTTCCAAACATCTTCTATTTAAGAATGATGGAGAACAGTGCGTTCTTGGGGACCTTCAATGTTGAGGAGAGGTTTTGTACCCTTCCCCAGATCTGTGCCTCGACACAATCCTGTTTCGGAGCTCATGAACTGTAACTGTGGGACCTTATATAGACAGGTGTGTGCCTTTCCAAATCATGTCCAATCAGTTGAAAATACAACTGGTGGATTCCAGTCATGTTGCAGAAACATCTCAAGGATGATCAGTGGAAACAGGATGAACATGAGCTAATTTACAGTCTCATAGCAAAGGGTCTGAATACTTACGGAAAAAAGGTATTTCAACATTTCTAAAAACCTGTATTTGCTTTGTCAATATTGTCACGCCTTGGTCATTGTATTTTGTGTTTTCGTTATATATTTGGTCAGGCCAGGGTGTGACATGGGTTTATGTTATATTGTATGTTCGTATTGGGGTTTGTAGTATTTGGGATCGCGGCTGATTAGGGGTGTTGGGTGAGGCGGTTCTCAATTGTTGTCTCTGATTGGGAACCGTATTTAGGTAGCCTGGTTTCGCTTTGTATTTCGTGGGTGATTGTTCCTGTCTCTGTGTAGTTTCACCAGATGTCACGTTCCGTTTGTTGTTTTTGTATTTGTTTAGTTATTTCATGTATCGTCACTTTTTTCTATTAAAGTCATGAGCTGAGATTGTTTGTATGAGAATTTATATTCAATCAGAGTCAGGTGATTCTCGTTGTCTCTGATTGGGAATCGTGGGTGATTGTTCCTGTCTTAACCAGATAGGCTGTAATTAGGGTTCCGTTTGTTGTTTTTGTATTTGTTTAGTTATTTCATGTATCGTCACTTTTTTCTATTAAAGTCATGAGTAACAACTACGCTGCATTTCGGTCTGACTCCCTTTCCACAAACGAAGAAGTTACAAATATGGGGTATTGTTTGTAGTTGCTGAGAATTTGCATATATTCAATCAATTTTAAAATAAGGCTATTACGTAAAATAAAAGGTAGAAAAAGTCAAGGTGTCTGAATTCTTTCCAAAGGCACTGTATATATCTAATGTCCTCTCAGATGCTCTGCACCAGTCTGTACCAACCCTGGGTCTTCTAGCCAATGGGTCAACTAATTGTAAAAATACATGCCCCACACCCAGCATAACATTTGACATTTTAGACATCTAGCAGATGCTTTTATCCAGAATGACTTACAGTTGGTGCATTCAACTTAAGGTAACTAGGTGGGACAACCATATAAACCTGATATGAAGGTCTACGAGAGATCGCTTGGTCTAGTTATTTTTATTTATTTAAGACAACCATACGAACTGAGGATTATGTCCATAACAATACTCAAACAGAGAGACAGACACGATACAACACAAGAAAATATGTCAGACAAAATATTGTTAGCTTACAATTCATGGCATATCGCACATTTTGCCCGTATATTGACATGTATTTGCTTTAATCAATATTGTTCAATAGAACTCTAGTCAACTTTGTCAAAGTTGGTCTTGTTACCTCCTCAATCAGGCTTGGCATTTTCCTCGTCTCAAACCAAATCCTCTTCATCTCCTTCTCCTGCTCCCTCTGGATCTGTCTCACCAGAGCCAACCTGGCTCCCAGCTCCATCATGTCGTCTGTCTGGATCTCCCTTTCCTTCAACTGACACTCAGCCCTCCTCTGTGTCAGCGTTGAACCCTCCATGTCTTCCTCCTAGCTAACAATAACTCTGGAAAATACATAACGTTGTAGTAAGTGGCGTGTTGCTCACCAAAGAATAATGCATCTCTTTACAATGTGCACACATTTTCTTCCCATTTACTTACAATGAAGCAAGTGACAATCCTGATCCAGAGATGATTACGCAATAGGTCTATCTGAATTACTAGTAAAAAGTTGGCTACTGTAAACTCGACCAAGTTCAAATGAATCAAATTGTTGCCTTTCCTATCATTATGTGCACAATATCCTTTATGACATCATCATTGTGAAGCAAGGTGTTGCCATTGGAGATGACAAAGCACAACACAGACTTTAAAAATAAAACTTCAGTCTCTCTCTCTACGTTACTACTGAGCCTTATCCCCCCCCCCCCCCTCACACTAATCACTCATATCATATCATTCAAAAAAGGTTTGGGGTAGAAAAATGACTCTGTATCCATGCAGGACCTAACTTATTGTACAGTTTCATATATTGTATAAAACAAGGAGGTAAACACTCCAGTCTTCTCTTTGAGTGCCCCTGTGTGCGTGCACCTTCATGTAAAGAGGTCTATCAATTCAACCATTTGAAATGGATGACCATTCATTTAAGAAAAGTTGATTTTCATTAGCAATTTAGCAACTACAAATTAGGTAGGTCGACTTGTTTTTTTACATAACCTTCCCTTTTGGTACATATTTATTCAGATAATTGTACAATATTGGTTGTTATTAACACCGAGAGAGGGTTTTCTTTCATCAATATAATGCATTTGCCATTAGCCTGGCTCACTACAACAACTAACATGTCATCTCAGGTGTCAGGATGAACCATTTTCTCACAAAAATTGGATTCAAACAAACTGTCTCTCGTCAACAGTTTCACTTGTCACCATGATTGCATGTTAGGCCTAAATAAAAGGTCATGTAAGTACACAAGTAGTTTGAAAAGTAGTTATTCTACAGAAACATAGTTATACAGTAAGTTATATTACAACCTACCTCTCCAGTAAGCAGTGTGTTCTCTCTCTCTAATGAAATAGGACATTAATAATCTGTCAGTAGTTAGTTGAATCAGTACCTTTACACTGTTCTGTTTGTCTGTACAACAGCTAACCTCCCAGAATCAGAATCTTGTGATGTCACAATGAAGGCCTCATTGCCATGACTACCCACAGAAGCTCTCATGTGTAGTCAAATGCTGGAACAATTCACTTTTTTAGCATATGCAGCACAGTCATAACTGATATTTGCATTGAATCCACGTAACCACATTTTTTATTCAAATAAAATGCTCTACCTCATATCAAATGGTTGACCATTCATAATACAGGTGTTTTGACGAATTCAAAGTCAATATGTTTTAGATATCACAACTAGCATCCAGGTTTACTTAGGTTATTTGTTTGATCTGAGCCTACCACTAATGTCAATGTTTACCTGTCAAAGGTTTGGACACACCTACTCATTCAAGGTTTTTTTCTTTTTTTCTACATTGTAGAATAATAGTGAAGACATCAAAACTATGAAATAAACACATGGAATCATGTAGTAAGAAAAAAGTGTTAAACAAATGAAAGTATGTTTTATATTCGAGATTCTTCAAAGGAGCCACCCTTTGCCTTGATAACAGCTTTGCACACTCTTGGTATTCTCTTAACCAGCTTCATGAGGTGGTCATCTGGAATGCAATTTAATAAACAGGTGTGCCTTGTTAAAAATTCATTAGAGAAATTTCATTCCTTCTTGCGTTTGAGACAACAATAAATAGTGTTGTGACAAGGTAGACGTGGTATACAGAAGATCGCTACATTTTGGGAAAAAAGTCCATATTATGGCAAGAACAGTTCAAAACAGCAAAGAGAAATGACAGTCCATCATTACTTTAAGACATGAAGATCAGACAATCAGGAAAATGTCAAGAACTTTGAAAGTTCCCCCCCAACCCCTCTTGTACGCTGCTGCTACTCTGTGTTTATCATATATGCACAGTCACTTTAATCATATCTACATGTACATACTACCTGTCATGTATTGTCATGTTATGTCTTGTTCCTGTTCTTTCGCTTCACTTCGTTTCCCCCTGCTGGTCGTATTAGGTTACCTTCTCTCCTTCCCCCAGCTGTTCCTCATCTCCTCTAACTACCTCGTTTACTCTCTCCCACCTGTTCCCATTTTTCCCTCTGATTAGGTCTCTATTTCTCTCTCTGTTTCTGCTTCTGTCTTTGTCAGATTCTCGTTTGCTTCACCCTTGTCCCGTCCTGTCGTAATCTGCCTCTTCATCAGATGCTACGTGTGATCAGGTACCTCTGTCCTCTACAACCCGCGCCTACCCGGAGAGACCAGCAGTCTGTTGCAGCTAACCCTGCTATTCTCCTCTGCTGCTAGAAGGGGACTCTCCTGTATAGATCAGAGGACTATATGATTTATTTGTCGCCCTCTCTGCGGGTTGTCTATTTTGTCTATCGATACATCTGAAGAGGATATGTCTTCCCTGTGTTTGGACATTAAAAGACTCTGTTTCTGTTAAACCGCTTTTGGGTCCTCACTCACCTGCATAACAGAAGAATCTGACCAAGAATGGACCCAGCGACTTCGGATCCTCTCCACTCAGCCGTCGAGATCCAGGGAGCGATGCTAGGCAGACACGAGCAGGAATTGTCTGTTGCTCGACATGCCGTTGAGACCCTGGCCGCCCAAGTCTCCGACCTCTCGAAACATATTCACCATCTCCGCCTCGATCCACCAGCCACTTCCAGGGATTCCGAGTCTCCGGAGCCCAGAATTAATAACCCACCGTGTTACTCTGGGGAGCCCACTGAATGCCGCTCGTTCCTCACCCAGTGTGATATTGTGTTTTCTCTCCAGCCCAACACGTACTCCAGGGGTACAGCTCGTATCGCCTACGTCATATCTCTCCTTACTGGACGGGCTCGTGAGTGGGGCACGGTAATCTGGGAGGCGAGGGCTGAGTGTACTAACCAGTATCAGAACTTTAAGGAGGAGATGATACAGGTTTTTGATCGTTCTGTTTTTGGGGAAGAAGCTTCCAGGGCCCTGTCTTCCCTATGTCAAGGTAATCGATCCATAACTGATTACTCTATAGAGTTTCGCACTCTTGCTGCCTCCAGTGACTGGAACGAGCCGGCTTTGCTCGCTCGTTTTCTGGAGGGTCTCCGCGTGGAGGTAAAGGATGAGATTCTCTCCCGGGAGGTTCCTTCCAGCGTGGATTCCTTGATTGAACTCACTATTCGCATAGAACGACGGGTTGATCTTCGTCACCGAGCTCGTGGAAGGGAGCTCGCGTTATCCGTTGCCCCCCTCTCCGCATCACTACCCTCTTCTTCCACTGGCTCGGGTGCTGAGCCTATGCAGCTGGGGGGTATTCGCATCTCGACTAAGGAGAGGGAACGGAGAATCACCAACCGCCTCTGTCTCTATTGCGGTTCCGCTGGTCATTTTGTCACTTCATGTCCAGTAAAAAGGCCAGAGCTCATCAGTAAGCGGAGGGCTACTGGTGAGCGCTACTACTCAGGTCTGTCCTTCAAGATCCTGTACTACCTTGTCGGTCCATCTACGCTGGACCGGTTCGGCAGCTTCCTGCAGTGCCTTGATAGACTCTGGGGCGGAGGGCTGTTTTATGGACGAAGCCTGGGCTCGGGAACATGACATTCCTCTCAGACGGTTAGGGGAGCCCACGGCCTTGTTCGCCTTGGATGGTAGTCCCCTCCCCAGGATTCAGTGTGAAACCCTACCTTTAACCCTCACTGTCTCTGGTAATCATAGCGAAACCATTTCTTTTTAAATTTTTCGTTCACCTTTTACACCTGTTGTTTTGGGCCATCCCTGGCTAGTGTGTCATAATCCTTCTATTAATTGGTCTAGTAATTCTATCCTCTCCTGGAACGTCTCTTGTCATGTGAAGTGTTTAATGTCTGCTATCCCTCCTGTTTCCTCTGTCTCTTCTTCACAGGAGGATCCTGGTGATTTGACAGGGGTGCCGGAGGAATATCACGATCTGCGCACGGTGTTCAGTCGGTCCAGGGCCACCTCCCTTCCTCCGCACCGGTCGTATGATTGTAGTATTGATCTCCTTCCGGGTACCACTCCCCCCCCGGGGTAGACTATACTCTCTGTCGGCTCCCGAACGTAAGGCTCTCGAAGATTATTTGTCTGTAGCTCTCGACGCCGGTACCGTAGTCCCCTCCTCCTCTCCCGCCGGAGCGGGGGCTTTTTTTGTTAAGAAAAATGACGGGACACTGCGCCCCTGCGTAGATTATCGAGGGCTGAATGACATAACGGTTAAGAATCGTTATCCGCTTCCCCTTATGTCTTCAGCCTTCGAGATCCTGCAGGAAGCCAGGTTTTTCACTAAGTTGGACCTTCGTAACGCTTACCATCTCGTGCGCATCAGGGAGGGGGACGAGTGGAAAACGGCGTTTAACACTCCGTTAGGGCACTTTGAATACCGGGTTCTGCCGTTCGGCCTCGCTAACGCTCCAGCTGTGTTTCAGGCATTAGTGAATGATGTACTGAGAGACATGCTGAACATCTTTGTTTTCGTTTACCTTGATGATATCCTGATTTTTTTCACCGTCACTCCAGATTCATGTTCAGCACGTTCGACGTGTCCTCCAGCGCCTTTTAGAGAATTGTCTTTATGTGAAGGCTGAGAAGTGCTCTTTTCATGCCTCCTCCGTCACATTTCTCGGTTCTGTTATTTCCGCTGAAGGCATAAAGATGGATCCCGCTAAGGTCCAAGCTGTCAGCGATTGGCCCGTCCCTAAGTCACGTGTCGAGCTGCAGCGCTTTCTCTGCTTCGCGAATTTCTATCGTCGTTTCATCCGTAATTTCGGTCAGGTGGCAGCTCCTCTCACAGCCCTTACTTCTGTCAAGACGTGCTTTAAGTGGTCCGTTTCTGCCCAGGGAGCTTTTGATATCCTCAAGAAGCGTTTTACATCCGCACCTATCCTTGTTACACCTGACGTCTCTAGACAGTTCATTGTGGAGGTTGACGCATCAGAGGTGGGCGTGGGAGCCAGTCTTTCCCAGCGCTCCCCTTCTGACGACAAGGTCCACCCTTGCGCGTATTTTTCTCATCGCCTGTCGCCGTCGGAACGTAACTATGATGTGGGAAACCGCGAACTGCTCGCCATCCGCTTAGCCCTAGGCGAATGGCGACAGTGGTTGGAGGGGGCGACCGTTCCTTTTGTCGTTTGGACTGACCATAGGAACCTTGAGTACATCCGTTCTGCCAAACGACTTAATGCGCGACAGGCTCGTTGGGCGCTGTTTTTCGCTCGTTTCGAGTTCGTTATTTCTTATCGTCCGGGCTCTAAGAACACCAAGCCTGATGCTTTATCCCGTCTCTTTAGTTCTTCTGTAGCCTCCACCGACCCCGAGGGAATTCTCCCTGAGGGGCGTGTTGTCGGGTTGACTGTCTGGGGAATTGAGAGGCAGGTAAAGCAAGCACTCACTCACACTCCGTCGCCGCGCGCTTGTCCTAGGAACCTTCTTTTCGTTCCCGTTCCTACTCGTCTGGCCGTTCTTCAGTGGGCTCACTCTGCCAAGTTAGCCGGCCACCCCGGCGTTCGGGGTACGCTTGCTTCTATTCGCCAGCGTTTTGGTGGCCCACTCAGGAGCGTGACACGCGTCGTTTCGTGGCTGCTTGTTCAGACTGCGCGCAGACTAAGTCCGGTAACTCCCCTCCTGCCGGCCGTCTCAGACCGCTTTCCATTCCCTCTCGACCGTGGTCTCACATCGCCTTAGACTTTATTACCGGACTGCCTTCGTCAGCGGGGAAGACTGTTATTCTAATGGTTGTCGATAGGTTCTCTAAGGCGGCTCATTTTATTCCCCTCGCTAAGCTTCCTTCTGCTAAAGAGACGGCACAAATCATCATTGAGAATGTTTTCAGAATTCATGGTCTTCCGTCAGACGCCATTTCGGACAGGGGTCCGCAATTCACGTCTCAATTTTGGAGGGAGTTTTGCCGTTTGATTGGGGCTTCCGTCAGTCTCTCTTCCGGTTTTCACCCCCAGTCTAACGGTCAAGCAGAACGGGCCAATCAGACTATTGGTCGCATCTTACGCAGTCTTTCTTTTCAAGCGCTATGATGAAACTGGCTCTCATGAGGACCGCCACAGGAAAGGAAGACCCAGAGTTACCTCTGTTGCAGAGGATACGTTCATTAGAGTTACCAGCCTCATAAATTGCATTCCAAAGAAATGCTTTACAGAGTTCAAGTAACAGACGTTGCACCACAGACTGTCCAGGAGTTGGCGGATGCTTTAGTCCAGGTCTGGGAGGAGATCCCTCAGGAGACCATCCGCCACCTCATCAGGAGCATGCCCAGGCGTTGTAGAGAGGTCATACAGGCACGTGGAGGCCACACACACTACTGAGCCTCATTTTAACTTGTTTTAAGGACATTAGATCAAAGTTGGATCAGCCTGTAGTGTGGTTTTCCACTTTAATTTTGAGTGTGACTCCAAATCCAGACCTCCATGGGCTGATAAATTTGATTTCCATTGATAATTTTTGTGTGAATTTGTTGTCAGCACATTCAACTATGTGAAGAAAAAGTATTTAATAAGAACATTTCATTCATCAACTCCCTAGAAAGGCCAAAACCTAGGAAGAAACATAGAGAGGAACCAGGCTATGTGGGGTGGCCAGTCCTCTTCTGGCTGTGCCGGGTGGAGATTATAACAGAACATGGCCAAGGTGTTCAAATGTTCATAAATGACCAGCATGGTTCAATAATAATAAGGCAGAACAGTTGAAACTGGAGCAGCAGCACGGCCAGGTGGACTGGGGACAGCAAGGAGTCATCATGTCAGGTAGTCCTGAGGCATGGTCCTAGGGCTCAGGTCCTCCAAGAGAGCGAAATAAAGAGAGAAAGAGAGAATTAGAGAGAGCACACTTAAATTCACACATGACACCGAATAGGACAGGAGAAGTACTCCAGATATAACAAAGTGACCCTAGCCCCCTGACACATAAACTACTGCCGCATAAATACTGGAGGCTGAGACAGGAGGGGTCAGGAGACACTGTGGCCCCATCCGAGGACACCCCCGGTAATGGCCAAACAGGAAGGATATAACCCCACCCACTTTGCCAAAGCACAGCCCCCACACCACTAGAGGGATATCTTCATCCACCAACTTACCATCCTGAGACAAGGCCGAGTATAGCCCACAAAGATCTCCGCCACTGCAAAACCCAAGGGGGAGTGCCAACACAGACAGGAAGATCACATCAGTGACTCAGCCCCAGTAAGCTCCTGTAATAGGTTAGAGGGGTTAGAGGCAGAGAATCCCAGTGGAAAGAGGGGAACCGGCCAGGCAGAGACAGCAAGGGCGGTTCGTTGCTCCAGACCCTTTCCGTTCACCTTCCCACTCCTGGGCCAGACTACACTCAATCATATGACCCACTGAAGAGATGAGTCTCAGTAAAGACTTAAAGGTTGAGACCGAGTTTGCGTCTCTTACATGGGTAGGCAGACCATTCCATAAAAATGGAACTCTATAGGAGAAAGCCCTGCCTCAAGCTGTTTGCTTAGAAATTCTAGGGACAATTAGGAGGCCTGCGTCTTGTGACCGTAGCGTACGTGTAGATATGTACGAAAGGACCAAATCAGAGAGATAGGTAGGAGCAAGCCCATGTAATGCTTTGTAGGTTAGCAGTAAAACCTTGAAATCAGCCAGTGTAGGGAGGCTAGCACTGGAGTAATATGATCACATTTTTGGGTTCTAGTCAGGATTCTAGCAGCTGTATTTAGCACTAACTGAAGTTTATTTTGTGCTTTATCCGGGTAGCTGGAAAGTAGAGCATTGCAGTAGTCTAACCTAGAAGTGACAAAAGCATGGATTAATTTTTCTGCATCATTTTTGGACATAAAGTTTCTGATTTTTGCAAAGTTACGTAGATGTTCTTCAAAAGAGAGATCAGGGTCCAGAGTAACGCCGAGGTCCTTCACAGTTTTATTTGAGACTACTATACAATCATTAAGATTAATTGTCAGATGCAACAGAAGATCTCTTTGTTTCTTGGGACCTAGAACAAGCATCTCTGTCTTGTCTGAGTTTAAAAGTCGAACGTTTGCAGCCATCCACTTCCTTATGTCTGAAACACATGCTTTTTGCGAGGGCAATTTTGGGGCTTCACCATGTTTCATTGAAATGTACAGCTGTGTGTCATCCGCATAGCAGTGAAAGTTAACATTATGTTCTCGAATGACATCCCAAGAGGTAAAATATATAGTGAAAACAATAGTGGTCCTAAAACGAAACCTTGAGGAACACTGAAATTTACAGTTGATTTGTCAGAGGACAAACCATTCACAGAGACAAACTAATATCTTTCCAACAGATAAGATCTAAACCAGGCCAGAACTTGTCCGGGTAGACCAATTTGGGTTTCCGATCTCTCCAAAAGAATTTGGTGATCGATGGTATCAAAAGCAGCACTAAGGTCTAGGAGCATGAGGACAGATGCAGAGCCTCGGTCTGATGCCATTAAAAGGTCATTTACCACCTTCACAAGTCCAGTCTCAGTGCTATGATGGGGTCTAAAACCAGACGGAAGCATTTCGTATACATTGTTTGTCTTCAGGAAGGCAGTGAGTTGCTGCGCAACAGCCTTTTCTAAGTCAGATTCGATATAGGCCGATAGTTGTTTATATTTTCTGGGTCAAGGTTTGGCTTTTTAAAGAGAGGTTTTATTACTGCCACTTTTAGTGAGTTTGGTACAAATCCGGTGGATAGAGAGCCGTTAATTATGTTCAACATAGGAGGGCCAAGCACAGGAAGCAGCTCTTTCAGTAGTTTAGTTGGAATAGGGTCCAGTATGCAGCTTGAAGGTTTAGAGGCCATGATTATTTTCATCATTGTGTCAAGATATATAGTACTAAAACACTTGAGCGTCTCTCTTGATCCTAGGTCCTGGCAGAGTTGTGCAGACTCAGGACAACTGAGCTTTGAAGAAATACGTAGATGTAAAGAGTCCGTAATTAGCTTTCTTGATCTTTTCCTCAAAGAAGTTCATGAATTTATCACTGCTGAAGTGAAAGCCATCCTCTCTTGGGGAATGCTGCTTTTTAGTTAGCTTTGCGACAGTATCAAAAAGGAATGTCGGATTGTTTTTATTTTCCTCAAATAAGTTAGTAAAATAGGATGATCGAGCAGCAGTAAGGGCTCTTCGGTGCTGCACGGTACTGTCTTTCCAAGCTAGTCGGAAGACTTCCACTTTGGTGTAGTGCCATTTCCGTTCCAATTTTCTGGAAGCTTGCTTCAGAGTTCGGGTATTTTCTGTGTACCAGGGAGCTAGTTTCTTATGAGAAATGTTTTTCGTTTTTAGGGGTGCAACTGCATCTAGGGTATTGCGCAAGGTTAAATTGAGTTCCTCAGTTAGGTGGTTAACTGATTTGTGTCCTCTGGCGTCTTTGGGTAGACAGAGGGAATCTGGAAGGACATCAAGGAATCTTTGTGTTGTCTGTGAATTTATAGCACGACTTTTGATGTTCCTTGGTTGGGGTCTGAGCAGATTATTTGTTGCAATTGCAAACGTAATAAAATGGTGGTAATATAGTCCAGGATTATGAGGAAAAACATGAAGATCCACAACATTTATTCCATGGGACAAAACTAGGTCCAGAGTATGACTGTGACAGTGAGTGGGTCCAGAGACATGTTGGACAAAACCAATATACTCTATAGTATCTCTCTCTATCATGTTCATCTCTATCATAATTTAAGGACCGATGCCGGAGACGAGAAGCAGGTAGAGTCAAATATTTAATTGTGAACAGACATAGAACAAGACAGGAACATGCTTCAGCACACTGGTAAACAAGGACAGATGACTTTCAATGCAAAAACAGGGAACAGAGAGGGGAACCCGACAGATACAGAAGTGTGGAAGGTAATGACAGAGGTGATTGAGTCCAGGTGAGAACAATAATCGCTGACCCGCAAGATGGGGGAAGGAAGGTGTGAGTAATGATGATGACAGAAGCGATCAATGCTGGGGAGCTTGGCGCCCTCGACAGACAGGGGGGAAGATAGGTAGCAGGAGTGACACATATTCCCTCTATCATTTCAATCTCTATCATATTCCTGTCTATCATATTCCTTAAATATCATATTACCCTCTTTCAGATTTATTATATATCATAATCCCCTATATCATATTTATTATATATCATATTTATTATATATCATATTACCCTCTATCATATATATTATATATCATATTACCCTCTATCAGATTTATTATATATCATATTCCCCTCTATCATATTCCCCTCTATCATAATTATTATATATCATATTCCCCTCTATCAGATGTATTATATATCATATTCCCCTCTATCATATTTATTATATATCATATTCCCCTCTTTCAGATTTATTATATATCATATTCCCCTCTATCATATTTATTATATATCATATTACCCTCTATCATATTACCCTCTATCATATTCCCCTCTATCAGATTTATTATATATCATATTCCCCTCTATCAGATTTATTATATATCATATTTATTATATATCATATTCCCCTCTATCAGATTTATTATATATCATATTCCCCTCTATCATATATATTATATATAATATTCCCCTCTATCATATTTATTATATATAATATTCCCCTCTTTCAGATTTATTATATATCATATTCCCCTCTCAGATTTATTATATATCATATTTATTATATATCATATTCCCCTCTATCAGATTTATTATATATCATATTCCCCTCTATCATATTTATTATATATCATATTCCCCTCTATCATATTTATTATATATCATATTCCCCTCTATCAGATTTATTATATATCATATTCCCCTCTATCATATTTATTATATATCATATTCCCCTCTATCATATTTATTATATATCATATTCCCCTCTATCAGATTTATTATATATCATATTCCCCTCTATCATATTTATTATATATCATATTCCCCTCTATCATATATATTATATATCATATTCCCCTCTATCAGATTTATTATATATCATATTCCCCTCTATCAGATTTATTATATATCATATTTATTATATATCATATTTATTATATATCATATTCCCCTCTATCATATTTATTATATATCATATTCCCCTCTATCAGATTTATTATATATCATATTCCCCTCTATCATATTACCCTCTATCATATTTATTATATATCATATTTATTATATATCATATTTATTATATATCATATTTATTATATATCATATTCCCCTCTATCATATTTATTATATATCATATTCCCCTCTATCATATTACCCTCTATCATATTCCCCTCTATCAGATTTATTATATATCATATTCCCCTCTATCAGATTTATTATATATCATATTACCCTCTATCATATATATTATATATCATATTACCCTCTATCAGATTTATTATATATCATATTCCCCTCTCAGATATATTATATATCATATTTATTATATATCATATTTATTATATATCATATTCCCCTCTATCAGATTTATTATATATCATATTCCCCTCTATCATATTCCCTCTATCATATTTATTATATATCATATTCCCCTCTATCAGATTTATTATATATCATATTCCCCTCTATCATATTTATTATATATAATATTCCCCTCTTTCAGATTTATTATATATCATATTCCCCTCTCAGATTTATTATATATCATATTCCCCTCTATCATATTTATTATATATCATATTCCCCTCTATCATATTTATTATATATAATATTCCCCTCTTTCAGATTTATTATATATCATATTCCCCTCTCAGATTTATTATATATCATATTACCCTCTATCATATTTATTATATATCATATTCCCCTCTATCATATTTATTATATATCATATTCCCCTCTTTCAGATTTATTATATATCATATTCCCCTCTTTCAGATTTATTATATATCATATTCCCCTCTATCATATTTATTATATATAATATTCCCATCTTTCAGATTTATTATATATCATATTCCCCTCTCAGATTTATTATATATCATATTCCCCTCTATCATATTTATTATATATCATATTCCCCTCTATCATATTTATTATATATCATATTCCCCTCTTTCAGATTTATTATATATCATATTCCCCTCTCAGATTTATTATATATCATATTCCCCTCTATCATATTTATTATATATCATATTCCCCTCTATCATATTCCCCTCTATCATATTCCCCTCTCAGATTTATTATATATCATATTCCCCTCTATCATATTCCCCTCTATCATATTTATTATATATCATATTCCCCTCTATCATATTCCCCTCTATCATATTCCCCTCTCAGATTTATTATATATCATATTCCCCTCTATCATATTTATTATATATCATATTCCCCTCTATCATATTCCCCTCTATCAGATTTATTATATATCATATTCCCCTCTATCATATTCCCCTCTATCATATTACCCTCTATCATATTTATTATATATCATATTCCCCTCTATCATATTCCCCTCTATCATATTCCCCTCTATCAGATTTATTATATATCATATTCCCCTCTATCATATTTATTATATATCATATTCCCCTCTATCATATTCCCCTCTCAGATGTATTATATATCATATTCCCCTCTATCATATTTATTATATATCATATTCCCCTCTATCATATTCCCCTCTATCAGATGTATTATATATCATATTCCCCTCTATCATATTCCCCTCTATCATATTACCCTCTATCATATTTATTATATATCATATTCCCCTCTATCATATTCCCCTCTATCATATTCCCCTCTATCATATTTATTATATATCATATTCCCCTCTTTCAGATTTATTATATATCATATTCCCCTCTATCAGATTTATTATATATCATATTCCCCTCTATCAGATTTATTATATATCATATTCCCCTCTATCATATTTATTATATATCATATTCCCCTCTCAGATTTATTATATATCATATTTATTATATATCATATTCCCCTCTATCATATTTATTATATATAATATTCCCCTCTATCATATTTATTATATATCATATTCCCCTCTATCATATTTATTCCCCTCTTATATATCATATTCCCCTCTATCATATTTATATATATATCATATTCCCCTCTTTCAGATTTATTATATATCATATCATATTTATTATATATCATATTTATTATATATCATATTCCCCTCTATCATATTTATTATATATCATATTCCCTCTATCTATCATATTATTATATATCATATTCCCCTCTATCTCTATCATATTCCCTCTATCATATTTATTATATATCATATTCCCCTATCAGATATTATATATCATATTCCCCTCTATCATATTCATATTCCCCTTATATATCATATTCCCTCTATCATATTTATTATATATCATATTCCCCTCTATCATATTTATTATATATCATATTCCCCTCTATCAGATGTATTATATATCATATTCCCCTCTATCATATTCCCCTCTATCATATTTATTATATATCATATTCCCCTCTATCAGATGTATTATATATCATATTCCCCTCTATCATATTCCCCTCTATCATATTTATTATATATCATATTCCCCTCTATCAGATGTATTATATATCATATTACCCTCTATCATATTCCCCTCTATCAGATGTATTATATATCATATTCCCCTCTATCATATTCCCCTCTATCATATTTATTATATATCATATTCCCCTCTATCAGATGTATTATATATCATATTATATATCATATTCCCCTCTATCATATTATTCCCCTCCTCATATCATATTTATTATATATCATATTTCTTATATATCATATTCCCCTCTATCAGATTTATTATATATCATATTCCCCTCTATCATATTCCCCTCTATCAGATGTATTATATATCATATTCCCCTCTATCATATTCCCCTCTATCATATTTATTATATATCATATTCCCCTCTATCAGATGTATTATATATCATATTCCCCTCTATCATATTACCCTCTATCATATTTATTATATATCATATTTCTTATATATCATATTTATTATATATCATATTCCCCTCTATCAGATGTATTATATATCATATTCCCCTCTATCATATTTATTATATATCATATTCCCCTCTATCAGATTTATTATGTGTCAGATGTATTATATATAATATTCCCCTCAATCATATTTATTATATATCATATTCCCCTCTATCATATTTATAATATATCATATTACCCTCTATCATATTTATTATATATCATATTCCCTTCTATCAGATTTATTATATATCATATTACCCTCTATCAGATTTATTATATATCATATTCCCCTCTATCAGATTAATTATATATCATATTACCCTCTATCATATTACCCTGTATAATATTTATTATATATCATATTCCCCTCTATCATATTTATTATATATCATATTACCCTCTATCATATTCCCCTCTATCATATTCCATTTGATTATATTCCCCTCTATCATATTCCCTTAATCATTTTCCCCTCTATAATATTCCCCTCTATCGTTTTCCCTCTGTCATATTCCCCTCTATCATAATCCTCTCTTTCATATTCCTCTCTATCATATTCACTCGATCATATTCCCTGTGTCATATTCACTCTATCATATTCCCTCTATCATATTCCCTCTATCGTATGACTCTATATCATATTCCCCTCTATAATATTCCCCTCTTAACACATTGCTCTATATCATATTTCTCTGTCATATTCGTCTCTATTGTAATCCTCTATCATATTCCTCTATTTCATACTACCTTAGTCATATCCCCTCTATCATGTGCCTCTATCATATTCCCCTCTTATTACAATCCTCTATATCATATTCCTCTGTCATATACCTCTCTGTTGTATTCCTCTGTCATAAACCTCTATTTCATATCCCCTCTATCATGTGCCTCTATCATATTCCCTCTATGGCTGCTTTGAGTGATGTATTGTTGTCCCTACCTTGTTGTGTTTTTTGCTGTTTTCTGTGCCTTACAATGTTTGTGCCCTGTTTTGTTCTGCTAACATGTTGTGTTGCCTCCATGTTGTTGTCAGGTTCTGTTGCAACCATGTTGTGTTGTCATGTGTTGCTGCCGTGCTATGTTGTCGTGTTGGGTCTATCATTATGTAGTGTTGTGTTGTCACTCATGTTGTGATGTGTGTTTTGTTCTATATTTATATTTTTAATCCATGCCCCCATCCCCTCAGAAGTCCTTTAACCTTTTGGTAGGCCGTCATTGTAAATCAAAATGAGTTCTTAATTAACTGACTTGCCTAGTTAAATAAATGTTCAATTAAATAAAATTAATAAAATATCATATTCCTCTCTAGCATATTCATCTGTATCATATTCCTCTCTATCATATTCCTCTCTATCATATTCCTCTCTATCGTATTCCCTCTATCATATTCCTCTCTATCATATTCCTCTCTATCATATTCCTCTCTATCATATTCCCTCTATCATATTCCTCTCTATCATATTCCTCTCTATCATATTCCCTCTATCGTATTCCCCTCTATCATATTCCCTCTATCATATTCCCTCTATCATATTCCTCTATCATATTCCCTCTATCATATTCCTCTCTATCGTATTCCACTCTATCATATTCCTCTCTATCATATTCCACTCTATCATATTCCTCTCTATCATATTCCATATTCTCTATCATATTCCTCTCTATCATATTCCACTCTATCATATTCCTCTCGATCATATTCCTCTTCATCATATTCCCCTCTATCATATTTCATCTTCCCTATGATATTCCCTCTATCATATTTCTCTCTATGATATTCCCCTCTATCATATTTCTCTCTATCGTATTCCCCTCTATCAATTTCCCTCTCTAACAAACTCCGCTCTACCCTCCATCTACTCCCCCTCCCTTTCCGTCCTCATCTCAGCACAGCTCCGCTCCATCAGGTAGATTTGTAATTCAACATTTTAACAGTGCAACACTCCCCAGATTTGTGAAATGTAAAAATTGTGTGTTTAGACTGTGTTATACTGTATGCCTTGACACGAATCAAACAGAAAGTAAACCTTTTTTATAGATGTTTTATTGCATTTTTCATTGCATGCAAAAATACAGTATCCTGCCCTGCTCTCTCTCTCTAATACCCAGTCTACTCATCCATCTTCAAGCTTTCATCCTTTCCCTGCTCTTCTATCACCCTCTCAGTTCCACCTCCAGCTGGCTCCCTCTTTTTCTTCTTCTCTAGTCTCTTCCTCTCCTCTTTCCTCCTCTTTTCTCTCTTCTTCTCCTCCTTTTCTTGAATCTTTCTCTCCATCTCCAAGAACTCAGCTTGAGCTTTCTCTCTCTTTTTCAGCTCCTCAGAACACTTCTTCTCTTTCTTAATCCTGTCTTTCATCATGTCATTATGTATCTTCATCAGCCCCTCTAACCTCTTTTTCTCTGCCTTTTCCTTCTCTTTTCTTTCCTTCTCTCTCTTTTTCTGTTCTAACTTCTCCCTCTTTTTCTCAGCCTTCATGACTTTCTTCTGCTCTTTCTCTCTCTCATTCATCTCTTTCTTCTCCCTCTTTTTGTTCTCCTCCTCCTTGTTTTTCTTCTCCTTTCTCTCTTTCTCGTCATCTTTCAACTTCTTATGCAGTTTCTTATTTTTCTCTTTTTCCTTCATCTTCATAAATGGGATTTTCTGCATGTGGTTCATGACCAGAAAGCCCACTCTTCCAAGGATGGTCTCTGCTCTCTCTGATGAAACCATCCCATTGGAGCTCTTGGAATGGGCACAGTCCGCCCCACGCTTCAATCCCTCCCTCTGTCTCACCTCCTCCTTGACGCTCCTCTCTTCACTCTCAATTTCAAGACCTATCCAATAATCCTGACAGGAAGACATTGACTCTAGATGTAATATTGTTCCAATGTGTCACATTCAATAAACATTTGAGTGATCGACATACAATGATGACCTCATGGGGCACACAATGTGGAGGACAGTAATTAAGGTCCCTTGTTTTTTTTGTATTCACATTATATTTTTAAATACCCATAGATGTTCTTCCTGGGTCCATACTAAAAGTAATACAAATGTTAACTCTAGTGTGGGGTGATGTTTCATACTATGAGCAAAGAGCAGCAAGGTTGGGGTCAATTCCAGTCAATTCAAGAAGAACTCTAAAATTCCAATTCTCTTCAATGCTTTGAATTGAAATGGAACTGACCCCCATACCTGTAAAGTAGTAGTGTAAAATAGGACGCCTACCTTTGCCTCTTCCAGGGTCCAGGTCCTGGGTTCATCATTGCGGGTTGCCAGAGTTAAGTTAACATCTGGGTCCAGCTGGTGAGCGTGAGGGCAGAGATCCACCTCTTCACTAGGGCCCTTCACTTTCTGCTCTGGCTCCTTGTGGTCCTTGTCATGGATGCATCCCAGGATTGGAGGAATTGCTCGGACAGGGCTTTTATCACCTGTCAGTTCCTCTCTCTTGACAGTGGATGCTACTGCACTTGCCTCGGTGTCAACTGAGCACTCTGTGTTGTCCTCAACTGTCTCCTCTGGTAGTTGGTGGTCGTTGTTGTTGTGGATGCATGGCAGAACTGAAGGACTTTTATCTTCCCAAGTGTAAATGGCAACAGTTGCTTCTTTGTCTACTGAGAACTCTGTGTTGTCCTCAACTTTCTCCCATAGCTGTTTGTGGTCAATGCTGTGGGTGCAGGGCAGCCTTAGAGGCAGTGCTGCGGGTGCAGGAAGACTCTTATCAGCTGAAAACTCCTCTTGGAGGACAGAGGACACGGAAGCGGCAGATTCACTGGCGACTGGACACTTGTTGGTTCCCTCTACTGCCCCCTCTGGCAGTTTGTAGTCAATGCCAAAGACAGGTGGCAGACTTGGAGGCAGCATTGGGACAGGGCATTTAGCTGTTGATCTGTCCACTCCATCAACAGTAGCTGTGCCTGAAGTGTTCTCTGTAGCACCTGAGACCTCATAGGCATCCTCTACTGTCTGCTCTGGAGGCATGAAGTCATCGTCAAAGACTGGTGGCAGGCATGGAGGCAGCACTGAAGGAAGACTTCTGAATGAATTAACAATGAACCGCTGAGCCAGTGGTGGGAGGGAGAAAGGATAGAATCTGTCCTCTTCCTTTATATTAGATATTGCCACTGGAGCAACTGAGAGCTCAGTGGTTCCCTCTACTGTCTGCTGTGGTGGAATGGAGTCATCATTCAAGAAGTGTGGCAGGTATCGATGCAGCATTGAGGAAAGACGTGTATCTGTCAATAAGTCCTCTCTTTTACCAGTAGATACATCTGCTGTGGTCTCTGTGGCAACTGGGCACTCAGCAGGGACAAAGTATGAAAATACAATGAACCGCTGTGCATCCTGAGCTCGTATGGCCAATGGAGAGGGGGGATGTAACATGGTTGGTATAGGCCTCCGATTGGTGAAAGCCAGCGGTGGGAGGGAGTCAATACAGGGAGCCATGAACTCAGTGAGTGGACGGTTGTTCACATCTCTCACATTCTGCGGGAGAAAAGAAGCAGACATGTTGAAAGTGATCACATTCACGACATACATACTTTATGAGTCAACGCTATTTACTTATACATCACATATACAGTGCCTTCGGAAAGTATTCAGACCCCTTCACTTTTTCCACATTTTGTGACCTTACAGCCTAATTCAAAAATGTAATAAATAATTTTTTCCCCTCATCAATCTACACACAATAGACCATAATGGCAAAGCAAAAACAGAATTGTTACAAATTGATTACAAATAAAATGTGAAATATCACATTTACATAAGTATTCAGACCCTTTACTCAGTGCTTTTTTGAAGCACCTTTAGCAGCGATTACAGCATAGAATCTTCTTGGGTATTACGCTACAAGCTTGGAAATCTTGTGTTTGGGGAATTCTCTTAGGAGAATCCAAGTTAGGTTGGATGGGGAGATTTTCTGCACAGCTATTTTCCGGTCTCTCCAGAGATGTTCGATCAGGTACAAGTCCAGTCTCTGGATGGTTCAATAAAGGAGATTCAGAGACTTGTCCTGAAGAAACTTCTGCATTGTCTTGGCTATGTACATAGGGTCATTGTTCTGTTGAAAGGTGACTCTTCACCACACTCTGAGGTCCTGATTGTTCTGGAGCAGGTTGTCATCAAGGATCTCTCTGTACTTTGCTCTGTTCATCTTTGCCTAGATCCTGACTAGTCTCCCATTCCCTGTAATTGAAAAACATCCCCACAGCATGATGCTGCCACCACCATGTATCACCGAAGGGGTGGTGGCAGATTTACTCCAGATGTGACCCTTGGCATTGGGGCAAAATAGTTCAATCTTGATTTCATCAGACCAGAGCATCTTGTTTCTCATGGTCTGAGAGACTTCAGGTGCCTTTTGGCAAACTCCAAGCAGGCTGTCATGTGCATTCTACTGAGGAGTGGCTTCCATCTGGCCACTCTATCTTAAAGGCCTGATTGATGGAGTGCTGCAGAGATGGTTGTCCTTCTGGAAGGTTCTCCCATCTCCACAGAGGAACTCTCGAGCTCTGTCAGAGTCACCATCTGGTTCTTGGTCACCTCCCTGACCAAGGCCCTTCTCCCCCGATTGCTCCGTTTGGCTGGGCGGCCAGCTCTAGGAAGAGTCTTGGTGGTTCCAAACATCTTCTATTTAAGAATGATGGAGAACAGTGCGTTCTTGGGGACCTTCAATGTTGAGGAGAGGTTTTGTACCCTTCCCCAGATCTGTGCCTCGACACAATCCTGTTTCGGAGCTCATGAACTGTAACTGTGGGACCTTATATAGACAGGTGTGTGCCTTTCCAAATCATGTCCAATCAGTTGAAAATACAACTGGTGGATTCCAGTCATGTTGCAGAAACATCTCAAGGATGATCAGTGGAAACAGGATGAACATGAGCTAATTTACAGTCTCATAGCAAAGGGTCTGAATACTTACGGAAAAAAGGTATTTCAACATTTCTAAAAAACTGTATTTGCTTTGTCAATATTGTCACGCCTTGGTCATTGTATTTTGTGTTTTCGTTATATATTTGGTCAGGCCAGGGTGTGACATGGGTTTATGTTATATTGTATGTTCGTATTGGGGTTTGTAGTATTTGGGATCGCGGCTGATTAGGGGTGTTGTATAGGCTTGGCTGCCTGAGGCGGTTCTCAATCAGAGTCAGGTGATTCTCGTTGTCTCTGATTGGGAACCGTATTTAGGTAGCCTGGTTTCGCTTTGTATTTCGTGGGTGATTGTTCCTGTCTCTGTGTAGTTTCACCAGATAGGCTGTAATTAGGTTTCACGTTCCGTTTGTTGTTTTTGTATTTGTTTAGTTATTTCATGTATCGTCACTTTTTTCTATTAAAGTCATGAGTAACAACTACGCTGCATTTCGGTCCGACTCCCTTTCCACAAACGAAGAACTCCGTTACAAATATGGGGTATTGTTTGTAGTTGCTGAGAATTTGCATATATTCAATCAATTTTAAAATAAGGCTATTACGTAAAATAAAAGGTAGAAAAAGTCAAGGTGTCTGAATTCTTTCCAAAGGCACTGTATATATCTAATGTCCTCTCAGATGCTCTGCACCAGTCTGTACCAACCCTGGGTCTTCTAGCCAATGGGTCAACTAATTGTAAAAATACATGCCCCACACCCAGCATAACATTTGACATTTTAGACATCTAGCAGATGCTTTTATCCAGAATGACTTACAGTTGGTGCATTCAACTTAAGGTAACTAGGTGGGACAACCATATAAACCTGATATGAAGGTCTACGAGAGATCGCTTGGTCTAGTTATTTTTATTTATTTAAGACAACCATACGAACTGAGGATTATGTCCATAACAATACTCAAACAGAGAGACAGACACGATACAACACAAGAAAATATGTCAGACAAAATATTGTTAGCTTACAATTCATGGCATATCGCACATTTTGCCCGTATATTGACATGTATTTGCTTTAATCAATATTGTTCAATAGAACTCTAGTCAACTTTGTCAAAGTTGGTCTTGTTACCTCCTCAATCAGGCTTGGCATTTTCCTCGTCTCAAACCAAATCCTCTTCATCTCCTTCTCCTGCTCCCTCTGGATCTGTCTCACCAGAGCCAACCTGGCTCCCAGCTCCATCATGTCGTCTGTCTGGATCTCCCTTTCCTTCAACTGACACTCAGCCCTCCTCTGTGTCAGCGTTGAACCCTCCATGTCTTCCTCCTAGCTAACAATAACTCTGGAAAATACATAACGTTGTAGTAAGTGGCGTGTTGCTCACCAAAGAATAATGCATCTCTTTACAATGTGCACACATTTTCTTCCCATTTACTTACAATGAAGCAAGTGACAATCCTGATCCAGAGATGATTACGCAATAGGTCTATCTGAATTACTAGTAAAAAGTTGGCTACTGTAAACTCGACCAAGTTCAAATGAATCAAATTGTTGCCTTTCCTATCATTATGTGCACAATATCCTTTATGACATCATCATTGTGAAGCAAGGTGTTGCCATTGGAGATGACAAAGCACAACACAGACTTTAAAAATAAAACTTCAGTCTCTCTCTCTACGTTACTACTGAGCCTTATCCACCCCCCCCCTCACACTAATCACTCATATCATATCATTCAAAAAAGGTTTGGGGTAGAAAAATGACTCTGTATCCATGCAGGACCTAACTTATTGTACAGTTTCATATATTGTATAAAACATGGAGGTAAACACTCCAGTCTTCTCTTTGAGTGCCCCTGTGTGCGTGCACCTTCATGTAAAGAGGTCTATCAATTCAACCATTTGAAATGGATGACCATTCATTTAAGAAAAGTTGATTTTCATTAGCAATTTAGCAACTACAAATTAGGTAGGTCGACTTGTTTTTTTACATAACCTTCCCTTTTGGTACATATTTATTCAGATAATTGTACAATATTGGTTGTTATTAACACCGAGAGAGGGTTTTCTTTCATCAATATAATGCATTTGCCATTAGCCTGGCTCACTACAACAACTAACATGTCATCTCAGGTGTCAGGATGAACCATTTTCTCACAAAAATTGTATTCAAACAAACTGTCTCTCGTCAACAGTTTCACTTGTCACCATGATTGCATGTTAGGCCTAAATAAAAGGTCATGTAAGTACACAAGTAGTTTGAAAAGTAGTTATTCTACAGAAACATAGTTATACAGTAAGTTATATTACAACCTACCTCTCCAGTAAGCAGCGTGTTCTCTCTCTCTCTAATGAAATAGGACATTAATAATCTGTCAGTAGTTAGTTGAATCAATACCTTTACACTGTTCTGTTTGTCTTCAAGAGAGCGAGAGTTGCACCCCTTCTGAAAAAACCTACACTCGATCCCTCCGATGTCAACAACTACAGACCAGTATCCCTTCTTTCTTTTCTCTCCAAAACTCTTGAACGTATCCTTGGTCAGCTCTCCCGCTATCTCTCTCAGAATGACCTTCTTGATCCAAATCAGTCAGGTTTCAAGAAGTCATTCAACTGAGACTGCTCTTCTCTGTATCACGGAATCCGCACCGCAAAGCAATCTCCTCTGCTCTCATCCTTCTAGACCATCAGGTTTACTTCGATATTTGTTTGAACCATCAGATCCTCCTCTCCAATCTCAGTTGGGCATCTCCGGCCTGGCCCACGGTTTGGATTGCGTCCTACCTGACAGGTCGCTCCTACCAGGTGGCGTGGCGAGAATCTGTCTCCTCACCACGCGCTCTCACCACTGGTGTCCCCCAGGGCTCTGTTCTAGGCCCTCTCCTATTCTCGCTATACACCAAGTCACTTGGCTCTGTCATAACCTCACATGGTCTCTCCTATCATTGCTATGCAGACGACACACAATTAATCTTCTCCTTTCCCCCTTCTGATGACCAGGTGGCGAATCGCATCTCTGCATGTCTGGCAGACATATCAGTGTGGTCATCGGATCACCACCTCACAGCTGAACTTGGCAAGACGGAGCTGCTCTTCCTCCCGGGAAGGACTTCCATGATTCGCCATCACGGTTGACAACTCCATTGTGTCCTCCTCCCAGAGCGCTAAGAACCTTGGCGTGATCCTGGACAACAAACTGTCGTTCTCAACTAACATCAAGGCGGTGCCCGTTCCTGTAGGTTCATGCTCTACAACATGCAAGTCGACCCTGCCTCACACAGGAAAAGGTCTAATCCAGGCACTTGTCATCTCCCCGTCTGGATTACTGCAACTCGCTGTTGGCTGGGCTCCCTGCCTGTGCCATTAAACTCCTACAACTCATCCAGAATGCCGCAGCCCGTCTAGTGTTCAACCTTCCCAAGTTCCTGTTCTCTCACGTCACCCCGCTCCTCCGCTCTCTCCACTGGCTTCCAGTTAAGTTCGCATCCGCTACAAGACCATGGTGCTTGCCTACGGAGCTGTGAGGGGAACGGCACCTCAGTACCTCCAGGCTCTGATCAGGCCCTACACCCAAATAAGGGCACTGCGTTCATCCACCTCTGGCCTGCTCGCCTCCCTACCACTGAAGTACAGTTCCCGCTCAGCTCAGTCAAAACTGTCCGCTGCTCTGGCTCCCCAATGGTGGAACAAACTCCTCACGACGCCAGGACAGCGGAGTCAATCACCACCTTCCGGAGACACCTGAAACCCCACCTCTTTAAGGAATACCAGGATAGGATAAAGTAATCCTTCTCTCCCCCTTAAAATATTTAGATGCACTATTGTAAAGTGGTTGTTCCACTGGATGTCATAAGGTGAATGCACCAATTTGTAAGTCGCTCTGGATAAGAGCGTCTGCTAAATGACTTAAATGTAAATGTAAATGTAAATGTCTGTACAACAGCTAACCTCCCAGAATCAGAATCTTGTGATGTCACAATGAAGGCCTCATTGCCATGACTACCCACAGAAGCTCTCATGTGTAGTCAAATGCTGGAACAATTCACTTTTTTTAGCCTATGCAGCACAGTCATAACTGATATTTGCATTGAATCCATGTAACCACATTTTTTATTCAAATAAAATGCTCTACGTCATATCAAATGGTTGACCATTCATAATACAGGTGTTTTGACGAATTCAAAGTCAATATGTTTTAGATATCACAACTAGCATCCAGGTTTACTTAGGTTATTTGTTTGATCTGAGCCTACCACTAATGTCAATGTTTGCCTGTCAAAGGTTTGGACAAACCTACTCATTCAAGGTTTTTTTCTCTTTTTTTCTACATTGTAGAATAATAGTGAAGACATCAAAACTATGAAATAACACATGGAATCATGTAGTAAGAAAAAAGTGTTAAACAAATGAAAGTATGTTTTATATTCGAGATTCTTCAAAGGAGCCACCCTTTGCCTTGATAACAGCTTTGCACACTCTTGGTATTCTCTTAACCAGCTTCATGAGGTGGTCATCTGGAATGCAATTTAATAAACAGGTGTGCCTTGTTAAAAATTCATTAGAGAAATTTCATTCCTTCTTGCGTTTGAGACAATAAATAGTGTTGTGACAAGGTAGACGTGGTATACAGAAGATCGCTACATTTTGGGAAAAAAAGTCCATATTATGGCAAGAACAGTTCAAAACAGCAAAGAGAAATGACAGTCCATCATTACTTTAAGACATGAAGATCAGACAATCAGGAAAATGTCAAGAACTTTGAAAGTTCCCCCCCCCAACCCCTCTTGTACGCTGCTGCTACTCTGTGTTTATCATATATGCACAGTCACTTTAATCATATCTACATGTACATACTACCTGTCATGTATTGTCATGTTATGTCTTGTTCCTGTTCTTTCTCTTCACTTCGTTTCCCCCTGCTGGTCGTATTAGGTTACCTTCTCTCCTTCCCCCAGCTGTTCCTCATCTCCTCTAACTACCTCGTTTACTCTCTCCCACCTGTTCCCTTTTTTCCCTCTGATTAGGTCTCTATTTCTCTCTCTGTTTCTGCTTCTGTCTTTGTCAGATTCTCGTTTGCTTCACCCTTGTCCCGTCCTGTCGTAATCTGCCTCTTCATCAGATGCTACGTGTGATCAGGTACCTCTGTCCTCTACAACCCGCGCCTACCCGGAGAGACCAGCAGTCTGTTGCAGCTAACCCTGCTATTCTCCTCTGCTGCTAGAAGGGGACTCTCCTGTATAGATCAGAGGACTATATGATTTATTTGTCGCCCTCTCTGCGGGTTGTCTATTTTGTCTATCGATACATCTGAAGAGGATATGTCTTCCCTGTGTTTGGACATTAAAAGACTCTGTTTCTGTTAAACCGCTTTTGGGTCCTCACTCACCTGCATAACAGAAGAATCTGACCAAGAATGGACCCAGCGACTTCCTTCGGATCCTCTCCACTCAGCCGTCGAGATCCAGGGAGCGATGCTAGGCAGACACGAGCAGGAATTGTCTGTTGCTCGACATGCCGTTGAGACCCTGGCCGCCCAAGTCTCCGACCTCTCGAAACATATTCACCATCTCCGCCTCGATCCACCGGCCACTTCCAGGGATTCCGAGTCTCCGGAGCCCAGAATTAATAACCCACCGTGTTACTCTGGGGAGCCCACTGAATGCCGCTCGTTCCTCACCCAGTGTGATATTGTGTTTTCTCTCCAGCCCAACACGTACTCCAGGGGTACAGCTCGTATCGCCTACGTCATATCTCTCCTTACTGGACGGGCTCTTGAGTGGGGCACGGTAATCTGGGAGGCGAGGGCTGAGTGTACTAACCAGTATCAGAACTTTAAGGAGGAGATGATACAGGTTTTTGATCGTTCTGTTTTTGGGGAAGAAGCTTCCAGGGCCCTGTCTTCCCTATGTCAAGGTAATCGATCCGTAACTGATTACTCTATAGAGTTTCGCACTCTTGCTGCCTCCAGTGACTGGAACGAGCCGGCTTTGCTCGCTCGTTTTCTGGAGGGTCTCCGCGCGGAGGTAAAGGATGAGATTCTCTCCCGGGAGGTTCCTTCCAGCGTGGATTCCTTGATTGAACTCACTATTCGCATAGAACGACGGGTTGATCTTCGTCACCGAGCTCGTGGAAGGGAGCTCGCGTTATCCGTTGCCCCCCTCTCCGCATCACTACCCTCTTCCTCCACTGGCTCGGGTGCTGAGCCTATGCAGCTGGGGGGTATTCGCATCTCGACTAAGGAAGAGGGAGAATCACCAACCGCCTCTGTCTCTATTGCGGTTCCGCTGGTCATTTTGTCACTTCATGTCCAGTAAAAGGCCAGAGCTCATCAGTAAGCGGAGGGCTACTGGTGAGCGCTACTACTCAGGTCTCTCCTTCAAGATCCTGTACTACCTTGTCGGTCCATCTACGCTGGACCGGTTCGGCAGCTTCCTGCAGTGCCTTGATAGACTCTGGGGCGGAGGGCTGTTTTATGGACGAAGCCTGGGCTCGGGAACATGACATTCCTCTCAGACGGTTAGGGGAGCCCACGGCCTTGTTCGCCTTGGATGGTAGTCCCCTCCCCAGGATTCAGCGTGAAACCCTACCTTTAACCCTCACTGTCTCTGGTAATCATAGCGAAACCATTTCTTTTTTAATTTTTCGTTCACCTTTTACACCTGTTGTTTTGGGCCATCCCTGGCTAGTGTGTCATAATCCTTCTATTAATTGGTCTAGTAATTCTATCCTCTCCTGGAACGTCTCTTGTCATGTGAAGTGTTTAATGTCTGCTATCCCTCCTGTTTCCTCTGTCTCTTCTTCACAGGAGGATCCTGGTGATTTGACAGGGGTGCCGGAGGAATATCACGATCTGCGCACGGTGTTCAGTCGGTCAAGGGCCACCTCCCTTCCTCCGCACCGGTCGTATGATTGTAGTATTGATCTCCTTCCGGGTACCACTCTCCCCCGGGGTAGACTATACTCTCTGTCGGCTCCCGAACGTAAGGCTCTCGAAGATTATTTGTCTGTAGCTCTCGACGCCGGTACCGTAGTCCCCTCCTCCTCTCCCGCCGGAGCAGGGGTTTTTTTTGTTAAGAAAAATGACGGGACACTGCGCCCCTTCTTCTGTAGCCTCCACCGACCCCGAGGGAATTCTCCCTGAGGGGCGTGTTGTCGGGTTGACTGTCTGGGGAATTGAGAGGCAGGTAAAGCAAGCACTCACTCACACTCCGTCGCCGCGCGCTTGTCCTAGGAACCTTCTTTTCGTTCCCGTTCCTACTCGTCTGGCCGTTCTTCAGTGGGCTCACTCTGCCAAGTTAGCCGGCCACCCCGGCGTTCGGGGTACGCTTGCTTCTATTCGCCAGCGTTTTTGGTGGCCCACTCAGGAGCGTGACACGCGTCGTTTCGTGGCTGCTTGTTCAGACTGAGCGCAGACTAAGTCCGGTAACTCCCCTCCTGCCGGCCGTCTCAGACCGCTTTCCATTCCCTCTAGACCGTGGTCTCACATCGCCTTAGACTTTATTACCGGACTGCCTTCGTCAGCGGGGAAGACTGTTTTTCTAATGGTTGTCGATAGGTTCTCTAAGGCGGCTCATTTTATTCCCCTCGCTAAGCTTCCTTCTGCTAAAGAGACGGCACAAATCATCATTGAGAATGTTTTCAGAATTCATGGTCTTCCGTCAGACGCCGTTTCGGACAGGGGTCCGCAATTCACGTCTCAATTTTGGAGGGAGTTTTGCCGTTTGATTGGGGCTTCTGTCAGTCTCTCTTCCGGTTTTCACCCCCAGTCTAACGGTCAAGCAGAACGGGCCAATCAGACTATTGGTCGCATCTTACGCAGTCTTTCTTTTCAAGCACTATGATGAAACTGGCTCTCATGAGGACCGCAACAGGAAAGGAAGACCCAGAGTTACCTCTTTTGCAGAGGATACGTTCATTAGAGTTACCAGCCTCATAAATTGCATTCCAAAGAAATGCTTTACAGAGTTCAAGTAACAGACGTTGCACCACAGACTGTCCAGGAGTTGGCGGATGCTTTAGTCCAGGTCTGGGAGGAGATCCCTCAGGAGACCATCCGCCACCTCATCAGGAGCATGCCCAGGCGTTGTAGAGGGGTCATACAGGCACGTGGAGGCCACACACACTACTGAGCCTCATTTTAACTTGTTTTAAGGACATTACATCAAAGTTGGATCAGCCTGTAGTGTGGTTTTCCACTTTAATTTTGAGTGTGACTCCAAATCCAGACCTCCATGGGCTGATAAATTTGATTTCCATTGATAATTTTTGTGTGAATTTGTTGTCAGCACATTCAACTATGTGAAGAAAAAAGTATTTAATAAGAACATTTCATTCATCAACTCCCTAGAAAGGCCAAAACCTAGGAAGAAACCTAGAGAGGAACCAGGCTATGTGGGGTGGCCAGTCCTCTTCTGGCTGTGCCGGGTGGAGATTATAACAGAACATGGCCAAGGTGTTCAAATGTTCATAAATGACCAGCATGGTTCAATAATAATAAGGCAGAACAGTTGAAACTGGAGCAGCAGCACGGCCAGGTGGACTGGGGACAGCAAGGAGTCATCATGTCAGGTAGTCCTGAGGCATGGTCCTAGGGCTCAGGTCCTCCAAGAGAGCGAAATAAAAGAGAAAGAGAGAATTAGAGAGAGCACACTTAAATTCACACATGACACCGAATAGGACAGGAGAAGTACTCCAGATATAACAAAGTGACCCTAGCCCCCTGACACATAAACTACTGCCGCATAAATACTGGAGGCTGAGACAGGAGGGGTCAGGAGACACTGTGGCCCCATCCGAGGACACCCCCGGTAATGGCCAAACAGGAAGGATATAACCCCACCCACTTTGCCAAAGCACAGCCCGACACCACTAGAGGGATATCTTCATCCACCAACTTACCATCCTGAGACAAGGCCGAGTATAGCCCACAAAGATCTCCGCCACTGCAAAACCCAAGGGGGAGCGCCAACACAGACAGGAAGATCACATCAGTGACTCAGCCCCAGTAAGCTCCTGTAATAGGGTTAGAGGCAGAGAATCCCAGTGGAAAGAGGGGAACCGGCCAGGCAGAGACAGCAAGGGCGGTTCGTTGCTCCAGAGCCTTTCCGTTCACCTTCCCACTCCTGGGCCAGACTACACTCAATCATATGACCCACTGAAGAGATGAGTCTCAGTAAAGACTTAAAGGTTGAGACCGAGTTTGCGTCTCTTACATGGGTAGGCAGACCATTCCATAAAAATGGAACTCTATAGGAGAAAGCCCTGCCTCAAGCTGTTTGCTTAGAAATTCTAGGGACAATTAGGAGGCCTGCGTCTTGTGACCATAGCGTACGTGTAGGTATGTACGAAAGGACCAAATCAGAGAGATAGGTAGGAGCAAGCCCATGTAATGCTTTGTAGGTTAGCAGTAAAACCTTGAAATCAGCCAGTGTAGGGAGGCTAGCACTGGAGTAATATGATCACATTTTTGGGTTCTAGTCAGGATTCTAGCAGCTGTATTTAGCACTAACTGAAGTTTATTTTGTGCTTTATCCGGGTAGCTGGAAAGTAGAGCATTGCAGTAGTCTAACCTAGAAGTGACAAAAGCATGGATGAATTTTTCTGCATCATTTTTGAACATAAAGTTTCTGATTTTTGCAAAGTTACGTAGATGTTCTTCAAAAGAGAGATCAGGGTCCAGAGTAACGCCGAGGTCCTTCACAGTTTTATTTGAGACTACTGTACAATCATTAAGATTAATTGTCAGATTCAACAGAAGATCTCTTTGTTTCTTGGGACCTAGAACAAGCATCTCTGTCTTGTCTGAGTTTAAAAGTCGAACGTTTGCAGCCATCCACTTCCTTATGTCTGAAACACATGCTTTTTGCGAGGGCAATTTTGGGGCTTCACCATGTTTCATTGAAATGTACAGCTGTGTGTCATCCGCATAGCAGTGAAAGTTAACATTATGTTCTCGAATGACATCCCAAGAGGTAAAATATATAGTGAAAACAATAGTGGTCCTAAAACGAAACCTTGAGGAACACTGAAATTTACAGTTGATTTGTCAGAGGACAAACCATTCACAGAGACAAACTCATATCTTTCCGACAGATAAGATCTAAACCAGGCCAGAACTTGTCCGGGTAGACCAATTTGGGTTTCCGATCTCTCCAAAAGAATTTGGTGATCGATGGTATCAAAAGCAGCACTAAGGTCTAGGAGCATGAGGACAGATGCAGATCCTCGGTCTGATGCCATTAAAAGGTCATTTACCACCTTCACAAGTCCAGTCTCAGTGCTATGATGGGGTCTAAAACCAGACGGAAGCATTTCGTATACATTGTTTGTCTTCAGGAAGGCAGTGAGTTGCTGCGCAACAGCCTTTTCTAAGTCAGATTCGATATAGGCCGATAGTTTTTTATATTTTCTGGGTCAAGGTTTGGCTTTTTAAAGAGAGGCTTTATTACTGCCACTTTTAGTGAGTTTGGTACAAATCCGGTGGATAGAGAGCCGTTAATTATGTTCAACATAGGAGGGCCAAGCACAGGAAGCAGCTCTTTCAGTAGTTTAGTTGGAATAGGGTCCAGTATGCAGCTTGAAGGTTTAGAGGCCATGATTATTTTCATCATTGTGTCAAGATATATAGTACTAAAACACTTGAGCGTCTCTCTTGATCCTAGGTCCTGGCAGAGTTGTGCAGACTCAGGACAACTGAGCTTTGAAGAAATACGTAGATGTAAAGAGTCCGTAATTAGCTTTCTTGATCTTTTCCTCAAAGAAGTTCATGAATTTATCACTGCTGAAGTGAAAGCCATCCTCTCTTGGGGAATGCTGCTTTTTAGTTAGCTTTGCGACAGTATCAAAAAGGAATGTCGGATTGTTCTTATTTTCCTCAAATAAGTTAGTAGAATAGGATGATCGAGCAGCAGTAAGGGCTCTTCGGTGCTGCACGGTACTGTCTTTCCAAGCTAGTCGGAAGACTTCCACTTTGGTGTAGTGCCATTTCCGTTCCAATTTTCTGGAAGCTTGCTTCAGAGTTCGGGTATTTTCTGTGTACCAGGGAGCTAGTTTCTTATGAGAAATGTTTTTAGTTTTTAGGGGTGCAACTGCATCTAGGGTATTGCGCAAGGTTAAATTGAGTTCCTCAGTTAGGTGGTTAACTGATTTGTGTCCTCTGGCGTCCTTGGGTAGACAGAGGGAATCTGGAAGGACATCAAGGAATCTTTGTGTTGTCTGTGAATTTATAGCACGACTTTTGATGTTCCTTGGTTGGGGTCTGAGCAGATTATTTGTTGCAATTACAAACGTAATAAAATGGTGGTAATATAGTCCAGGATTATGAGGAAAAACATGAAGATCCACAACATTTATTCCATGGGACAAAACTAGGTCCAGAGTATGACTGTGACAGTGAGTGGGTCCAGAGACATGTTGGACAAAACCAATATACTCTATAGTATCCCTCTCTATCATGTTCATCTCTATCATAATTTAAGGACCGATGCCGGAGACGAGAAGCAGGTAGAGTCAAATATTTAATTGTGAACAGACATAGAACAAGACAGGAACATGCTTCAGCACACTGGTAAACAAGGACAGATGACTTTCAATGCAAAAACAGGGAACAGAGAGGGGAACCCGACAGATACAGAAGTGTGGAAGGTAATGACAGAGGTGATTGAGTCCAGGTGAGAACAATAATCGCTGACCCGCAAGATGGGGGAAGGCAGGTGTCAGTAATGATGATGACAGAAGCGATCAATGCTGGGGAGCTTGGCGCCCTCGACAGACAGGGGGGAAGATAGGTAGCAGGAGTGACACATATTCCCTCTATCATTTCAATCTCTATCATATTCCTGTCTATCATATTCCTTAAATATCATATTACCCTCTTTCAGATTTATTATATATCATAATCCCCTATATCATATTTATTATATATCATATTTATTATATATCATATTACCCTCCATCATATTACCCTCTATCATATATATTATATATCATATTACCCTCTATCAGATTTATTATGTATCATATTCCCCTCTTTCAGATTTATTATATATAATATTCCCCTCTTTCAGATTTATTATATATCATATTCCCCTCTCAGATATATTATATATCATATTTATTATATATCATATTTATTATATATCATATTCCCCTCTATCAGATTTATTATATATCATATTCCCCTCTATCATATTTATTATATATAATATTCCCCTCTTTCAGATTTATTACATATCATATTCCCCTCTCAGATTTATTATATATCATATTTATTATATATCATATTTATTATATATCATATTCCCCTCTATCAGATTTATTATATATCATATTCCCCTCAATCATATTCCCCTCTATCATATTTATTATATATCATATTTATTATATATCATATTCCCCTCTATCAGATTTATTATATATCATATTCCCCTCAATCATATTCCCCTCTATCATATTTATTATATATCATATTTATTATATATCATATTCCCCTCTATCAGATTTATTATATATCATATTCCCCTCAATCATATTCCCCTCTATCATATTTATTATATATCATATTCCCCTCTATCAGATGTATTATATATCATATTCCCCTCTATCAGATTTATTATATATCATATTGCCCTCTATAATATTTATTATATATCATATTCCCCTCTATCATATTTATTATATATCATATTCCCCTCTATTAGATGTATTATATATCATATTCCCCTCTATCATATTACCCTGTATAATATTTATTATATATCATATTCCCCTCTATCATATTTATTATATATCATATTACCCTCTATCATATTCCCCTCTATCATATTCCATTTGATTATATTCCCCTCTATCATATTCCCTTAATCATATTCCCCTCTATAATATTCCCCTCTATCATATTCCCTTAATCATATTCCCCTCTATAATATTCCCCTCTGTCATATTCCCCTCTATCATAATCCTCTCTTTCATATTCCTCTCTATCATATTCACTCGATCATATTCCCTGTGTCATATTCACTCTATCATATTCCCTCTATCATATTCCCTCTATCGTATGACTCTATATCATATTCCCCTCTATAATATTCCCCTCTTAACACATTGCTCTATATCATATTTCTCTGTCATATTCGTCTCTATTGTAATCCTCTATCATATTCCTCTATTTCATACTACCTTAGTCATATCCCCTCTATCATGTGCCTCTATCATATTCCCCTCTTATTACAATCCTCTATATCATATTCCTCTGTCATATACCTCTCTATTGTATTCCTCTGTCATAAACCTCTATTTCATATCCCCTCTATCATGTGCCTCTATCATATTCCCTCTATGGCTGCTTTGAGTGATGTATTGTTGTCCCTACCTTGTTGTGTTTTTTGCTGTTTTCTGTGCCTTACAATGTTTGTGCCCTGTTTTGTTCTGCTAACATGTTGTGTTGCCTCCATGTTGTTGTCAGGTTCTGTTGCAACCATGTTGTGTTGTCATGTGTTGCTGCCGTGCTATGTTGTCGTGTTGGGTCTATCATTATGTAGTGTTGTGTTGTCACTCATGTTGTGATGTGTGTTTTGTCCTATATTTATGTTTTTAATCCAAGCCCCCATCCCCTCAGAAGGCCTTTAACCTTTTGGTAGGCAGTCATTGTAAATCAAAATGAGTTCTTAATTAACTGACTTGCCTAGTTAAATAAATGTTCAATTAAATAAAATTAATAAAATATCATATTCCTCTCTAGCATATTCATCTGTATCATATTCCTCTCTATCATATTCCTCTCTATCGTATTCCCCTCTATCATATTCCTCTCTATCAAATTCCTCTCTATCATATTCCTCTCTATCGTATTCCACTCTATCATATTCCTCTCTATCGAGTTCCCTTCATCATATTCCCATCTATCATATTCCTCTATATCATATTCCTCTCTATCATATTCCTCTCTATCGTATTCCACTCTATCATATTCCTCTCTATCATCTCTATTATATTCCTCTCTATCATATTCCTCTCTATCATATTCCTCTCTATTGTATTCCACTCTATCATATTCCTCTCTATCGTATTCCACTCTATCATATTCCTCTCTATATTCTCTATCATATTCCTCTCTATCATATTCCTCTCTATCATATCTATATTCCACTCTATCATATTCCTCTCTATCATATCTATTGTATTCCTCTCTATCATATTCCTCTCTATCGTATTCCACTCTATCATATTCCTCTCTATCATCTCTATCATATTCCTCTCTATCATATTCCTCTCTATCATATTCCTCTCTACCGTATTCCACTCTATCATATTCCTCTCTATCGTATTCCTCTCTATCGTATTTCCACTCTCTATCGTATTATCTCTATCATATTCCTCTCTATCATATTCCTCTCTATCGTATTCCACTCTATCATATTCTATCTCTATCTATCCTCTATCATATTCCTCTCTATCATATTCCACTCTATCATATTCTATCATCTCTATCGTATTCCACTCTATCATATTCCTCTCTATCATATTCCTCTCTATCGTATTCCACTCTATCATATTCCTCTCTATCATCTTCCCTTTATCATATTCCCCTCTATCATATTCCTCTCTATCGTATTCCACTCTATCATATTCCTCTCTATCATCTTCCCTTTATCATATTCCCTCTATCATATTCCTCTCTATCATATTCCACTCTATCATATTCCTCTCTATCGTATTCCACTCTATCATATTCATCTCTATCATCTCTATCATATTCCTCTCTATCATATTCCTCTCTATCATATTCCTCTCTATCGTATTCCACTCTATCATATTCCTCTCTATCATCTCTATCATATTCCACTCTATCATATTCCTCTCTATCATATTCCTCTCTATCATATTCCTCTCTATCATCTTCCCTTCATCATATTCCTCTCTATCGTATTCCACTCTATCATATTCCTCTCTATCGAGTTCCCTTCATCATATTCCCATCTATCATATTCCTCTATATCATATTCCTCTCTATCATATTCCTCTCTATCGTATTCCACTCTATCATATTCCTCTCTATCATATTCCTCTCTATCGTATTCCACTCTATCATATTCCTCTCTATCATCTCTATTATATTCCTCTCTATCATATTCCTCTCTATCATATTCCTCTCTATTGTATTCCACTCTATCATATTCCTCTCTATCGTATTCCACTCTATCATATTCCTCTCTATCATCTCTATCATATTCCTCTCTATCATATTCCTCTCTATCATATTCCTCTCTACCGTATTCCACTCTATCATATTCCTCTCTATCGTATTCCTCTCTATCGTATTCCACTCTATCATATCTCTATCGTATTCCACTCTATCATATTCCTCTCTATCATATTCCTCTCTATCGTATTCCACTCTATCATATTTCTCTCTATCATCTCTATCATATTCCTCTCTATCGTATTCCACTCTATCATATTCCTCTCTATCATCTCTATCGTATTCCACTCTATCATATTCCTCTCTATCATATTCCTCTCTATCGTATTCCACTCTATCATATTCCTCTCTATCATCTTCCCTTTATCATATTCCCCTCTATCATATTCCTCTCTATCGTATTCCACTCTATCATATTCCTCTCTATCATCTTCCCTTTATCATATTCCCCTCTATCATATTCCTCTCTATCGTATTCCACTCTATCATATTCCTCTCTATCGTATTCCACTCTATCATATTCATCTCTATCATCTCTATCATATTCCTCTCTATCATATTCCTCTCTATCATATTCCTCTCTATCGTATTCCACTCTATCATATTCCTCTCTATCATCTCTATCATATTCCACTCTATCATAGTCCTCTCTATCATATTCCTCTCTATCATATTCCTCTCTATCATCTTCCCTTCATCATATTCCTCTCTATCATATTCCTCTCTATCATATTCCACTCTATCATATTCCTCTCGATCATATTCCTCTGTATCGTATTCCACTCTATCATATTCCTCTCTATCATATTCCTCTCTATCATATTCCTCTCTATCGTATTCCACTCGACCATATTCTTCTCTATCATATTCCTCTCTATCGTATTCCACTCTATCATATTCCTCTCTATCATAGTTCTCTCTATCGTACTCCACTCTATCATATTCCTCTCTATCATCTTCCCTTCATCATATTCCCCTCTATCATATTCCTCTCTATGATATTCCTCTCTATCGTATTCCACTCTATCATATTCCTCTCTATCATATTCCTCTTTATCATTTTCCTCTCTATCGTATTCCACTCTATCATATTCCTCTCTATCATATTCCTCTCTATCATATTCCTCTCTATCGTATTCCACTCTATCATATTCCTCTCTATCGTATTCCACTCTATCATATTCCTCTCTATCATCTTCCCTTCATCATATTCCCCTCTATCATATTTCTCTCTATGATATTCCCCTCTATCATATTTCTCTCTATTGTATTCCCCTCTATCAATTTCCCTCTCTAACAAACTCCGCTCTACCCTCCATCTACTCCCCCTCCCTTTCCGTCCTCATCTCAGCACAGCTCCGCTCCATCAGGTAGATTTGTAATTCAACATTTTAACAGTGCAACACTCCCCAGATTTGTGAAATGTAAAAATTGTGTGTTTGGACTGTGTTATACTGTATGCCTTGACACGAATCAAACAGAAAGTAAACCTTTTTTATAGATGTTTTATTGCATTTTTCATTGCATGCAAAAATACTGTATCCTGCCCTGCTCTCTCTCTCTAATACCCAGTCTACTCATCCATCTTCAAACTTTCATCCTTTCCCTGCTCTTCTATCACCCTCTCAGTTCCACCTCCAGCTGGCTCCCTCTTTTTCTTCTTCTCTAGTCTCTTCCTCTCCTCTTTCCTCCTCTTTTCTCTCTTCTTCTCCTCCTTTTCTTGAATCTTTCTCTCCATCTCCAAGAACTCAGCTCGAGCTTTCTCTCTCTTTTTCAGCTCCTCAGAACACTTCTTCTCTTTCTTAATCCTGTCTTTCATCATGTCATTATGTATCTTCATCAGCCCCTCTAACCTCTTTTTCTCTGCCTTTTCCTTCTCTTTTCTTTCCTTCTCTCTCTTTTTCTGTTCTAACTTCTCCCTCTTTTTCTCAGCCTTCATGACTTTCTTCTGCTCTTTCTCTCTCTCATTCATCTCTTTCTTCTCCCTCTTTTTGTTCTCCTCCTCCTTGTTTTTCTTCTCCTTTCTCTCTTTCTCGTCATCTTTCAACTTCTTATGCAGATTCTTATTTTTCTCTTTTTCCTTCATCTTCAAAAATGGGATTTTCTGCATGTGGTTCATGACCAGAAAGCCCACTCTTCCAAGGATGGTCTCTGCTCTCTCTGATGAAACCATCCCATTGGAGCTCTTGGAATGGGCACAGTCCGCCCCACGCTTCAATCCCTCCCTCTGTCTCACCTCCTCCTTGACGCTCCTCTCTTCACTCTCAATTTCAAGGCCTATCCAATAATCCTGACAGGAAGACATTGACTCTAGATGTAATATTGTTCCAATGTGTCACATTCAATACACATTTGAGTGATCGACATACAATGATGACCTCATGGGGCACACAATTTGGAGGACAGTAATTAAAGGTCCCTTGTTTTTTTTGTATTCCCATTATATTTTTAAATACCCATAGATGTTCTTCCTGGGTCCATACTAAAAGTAATACAAATGTTAACTCTAGTGAGGGGTGATGTTTCATACTATGAGCAAAGAGCAGCAAGGTTGGGGTCAATTCCAGTCAATTCAAGAAGAACTCTAAAATTCCAATTCTCTTCAATGCTTTGAATTGAAATGGAACTGACCCCCATACCTGTAAAGTAGTAGTGTAAAATAGGACACCTACCTTTGCCTCTTCCAGGGTCCAGGTCCTGGGTTCATCATTGCGGGTTGCCAGAGTTAAGTTAACATCTGGGTCCAGCTGGTGAGCGTGAGGGCAGAGATCCACCTCTTCACTAGGGCCCTTCACTTTCTGCTCTGGCTCCTTGTGGTCCTTGTCATGGATGCATCCCAGGATTGGAGGAATTGCTCGGACAGGGCTTTTATCACCTGTCAGTTCCTCTCTCTTGACAGTGGATGCAACTGCACTTGCATCTGTGTCAACTGAGCACTCTGTGTTGTCCTCAACTGTCTCCTCTGGTAGTTGGTGGTCGTTGTTGTTGTGGATGCATGGCAGAACTGAATGACTTTTATCTTCCCAAGTGTAAATGGCAACAGTTGCTTCTTTGTCTACTGAGAACTCTGTGTTGTCCTCAACTTTCTCCCATAGCTGTTTGTGGTCAATGCTGTGGGTGCAGGGCAGCCTTAGAGGCAGTACTGCGGGTGCAGGAAGACTCTTATCAGCTGAAAACTCCTCTTGGAGGATAGAGGACACAGAAGCGGCAGATTCACTGGCGACTGGACACTTGTTGGTTCCCTCTACTGCCTCCTCTGGCAGTTTGTAGTCAATGCCAAAGACAGGTGGCAGACTTGGAGGCAGCATTGGGACAGGGCATTTAGCTGTTGATCTGTCCACTCCATCAACAGTAGCTGTGCCTGAAGTGTTCTCTGTAGAACCTGAGACCTCATAGGCATCCTCTACTGTCTGCTCTGGAGGCATGAAGTCATCGTCAAAGATTGGTGGCAGGCATGGAGGCAGCACTGAAGGAAGACTTCTGAATGAATTAACAATGAACCGCTGAGCCAGTGGTGGGAGGGAGAAAGGATAGAATCTGTCCTCTTCCTTTATATTAGATATTGCCACTGGAGCAACTGAGAGCTCAGTGGTTCCCTCTACTGTCTGCTGTGGTGGAATGGAGTCATCATTCAAGAAGTGTGGCAGGTATCGATGCAGCATTGAGGAAAGATGTGTATCTGTCAATAAGTCCTCTCTTTTACCAGTAGATACATCTGCTGTGGCCTCTGTGGCAACTGGGCACTCAGCAGGGACAAAGTATGAAAATACAATGAACCGCTGTGCATCCTGAGCGCGTATGGCCAATGGAGAGGGGGATGTAACAAGGCTGGTATAGGCCTCCGATTGGTGAAAGCCAGCGGTGGGAGGGAGTCAATACAGGGAGCCATGAACTCAGTGAGTGGACGGTTGTTCACATCTCTCACATTCTGCGGGAGAAAAGAAACAGACATGTTGAAAGTGATCACATTCACGACATACATACTTTATGAGTCAACGCTATTTACTTATACATCACATATACAGTGCCTTCGGAAAGTATTCAGACCCCTTCACTTTTTCCACATTTTGTGACCTTACAGCCTAATTCAAAAATGTAATAAATCATGTTTTTCCCCTCATCAATCTACACACAATAGCCCATAATGGCAAAGCAAAAACAGAATTGTTCCAAATTCATTACAAATAAAATGTGAAATATCACATTTACATAAGTATTCAAACCCTTTACTCAGTACGTTGTTGAAGTACCTTTAGCAGCGATTACAGCATAGAATCTTCTTGGGTATTACGCAACAAGCTTGGAAATCTTGTGTTTGGGGAATTCTCTTAGGAGAATCCAAGTTAGGTTTGATGGGGAGATTTTCTGCACAGCTATTTTCCGGTCTCTCCAGAGATGTTCGATCAGGTACAAGTCCAGTCTCTGGATGGTTCAATAAAGGAGATTCAGAGACTTGTCCTGAAGAAACTTCTGCATTGTCTTGGCTATGTACATAGGGTCATTGTTCTGTTGGAAGGTGACTCTTCACCACACTCTGAGGTCCTGATTGTTCTGGAGCAGGTTGTCATCAAGGATCTCTCTGTACTTTGCTCTGTTCATCTTTGCCTAGATCCTGACTAGTCTCCCATTCCCTGTAATTGAAAAACATCCCCACAGCATGATGCTGCCACCACCATGTATCACCGAAGGGGTGTTGGCAGATTTACTCCAGATGTGACCCTTGGCATTGGGGCAAAATACTTCAATTTTAATTTCATCAGACCAGAGCATCTTGTTTCTCATGGTCTGAGAGACTTCAGGTGCCTTTTGGCAAACTCCAAGCAGGCTGTCATGTGCATTCTACTGAGGAGTGGCTTCCATCTGGCCACTCTACCTTAAAGGCCTGATTGATGGAGTGCTGCAGAGATGGTTGTCCTTCTGGAAGGTTCTCCCATCTCCACAGAGGAACTCTCGAGCTCTGTCAGAGTCACCATCTGGTTCTTGGTCACCTCCCTGACCAAGGCCCTTCTCCCCCGATTGCTCCGTTTGGCTGGGCGGCCAGCTCTAGGAAGAGTCTTGGTGGTTCCAAACATCTTCTATTTAAGAATGATGGAGAACAGTGCGTTCTTGGGGACCTTCAATGTTGAGGAGAGGTTTTGTACCCTTCCCCAGATCTGTGCCTCGACACAATCCTGTTTCGGAGCTCATGAACTGTAACTGTGGGACCTTATATAGACAGGTGTGTGCCTTTCCAAATCATGTCCAATCAGTTGAAAATACAACTGGTGGATTCCAGTCATGTTGCAGAAACATCTCAAGGATGATCAGTGGAAACAGGATGAACATGAGCTAATTTACAGTCTCATAGCAAAGGGTCTGAATACTTACGGAAAAAAGGTATTTCAACATTTCTAAAAAACTGTATTTGCTTTGTCAATATTGTCACGCCTTGGTCATTGTATTTTGTGTTTTCGTTATATATTTGGTCAGGCCAGGGTGTGACATGGGTTTATGTTATATTGTATGTTCGTATTGGGGTTTGTAGTATTTGGGATCGCGGCTGATTAGGGGTGTTGTATAGGCTTGGCTGCCTGAGGCGGTTCTCAATCAGAGTCAGGTGATTCTCGTTGTCTCTGATTGGGAACCGTATTTAGGTAGCCTGGTTTCGCTTTGTATTTCGTGGGTGATTGTTCCTGTCTCTGTGTAGTTTCACCAGATAGGCTGTAATTAGGTTTCACGTTCCGTTTGTTGTTTTTGTATTTGTTTAGTTATTTCATGTATCGTCACTTTTTTCTATTAAAGTCATGAGTAACAACTACGCTGCATTTCGGTCTGACTCCCTTTCCACAAACGAAGAACTCCGTTACAAATATGGGGTATTGTTTGTAGTTGCTGAGAATTTGCATATATTCAATCAATTTTAAAATAAGGCTATTACGTAAAATAAAAGGTAGAAAAAGTCAAGGTGTCTGAATTCTTTCCAAAGGCACTGTATATATCTAATGTCCTCTCAGATGCTCTGCACCAGTCTGTACCAACCCTGGGTCTTCTAGCCAATGGGTCAACTAATTGTAAAAATACATGCCCCACACCCAGCATAACATTTGACATTTTAGACATCTAGCAGATGCTTTTATCCAGAATGACTTACAGTTGGTGCATTCAACTTAAGGTAACTAGGTGGGACAACCATATAAACCTGATATGAAGGTCTACGAGAGATCGCTTGGTCTAGTTATTTTTATTTATTTAAGACAACCATACGAACTGAGGATTATGTCCATAACAATACTCAAACAGAGAGACAGACACGATACAACACAAGAAAATATGTCAGACAAAATATTGTTAGCTTACAATTCATGGCATATCGCACATTTTGCCCGTATATTGACATGTATTTGCTTTAATCAATATTGTTCAATAGAACTCTAGTCAACTTTGTCAAAGTTGGTCTTGTTACCTCCTCAATCAGGCTTGGCATTTTCCTCGTCTCAAACCAAATCCTCTTCATCTCCTTCTCCTGCTCCCTCTGGATCTGTCTCACCAGAGCCAACCTGGCTCCCAGCTCCATCATGTCGTCTGTCTGGATCTCCCTTTCCTTCAACTGACACTCAGCCCTCCTCTGTGTCAGCGTTGAACCCTCCATGTCTTCCTCCTAGCTAACAATAACTCTGGAAAATACATAACGTTGTAGTAAGTGGCGTGTTGCTCACCAAAGAATAATGCATCTCTTTACAATGTGCACACATTTTCTTCCCATTTACTTACAATGAAGCAAGTGACAATCCTGATCCAGAGATGATTACGCAATAGGTCTATCTGAATTACTAGTAAAAAGTTGGCTACTGTAAACTCGACCAAGTTCAAATGAATCAAATTGTTGCCTTTCCTATCATTATGTGCACAATATCCTTTATGACATCATCATTGTGAAGCAAGGTGTTGCCATTGGAGATGACAAAGCACAACACAGACTTTAAAAATAAAACTTCAGTCTCTCTCTCTACGTTACTACTGAGCCTTATCCACCCCCCCCCCCCCCCCTCACACTAATCACTCATATCATATCATTCAAAAAAGGTTTGGGGTAGAAAAATGACTCTGTATCCATGCAGGACCTAACTTATTGTACAGTTTCATATATTGTATAAAACAAGGAGGTAAACACTCCAGTCTTCTCTTTGAGTGCCCCTGTGTGCACCTTCATGTAAAGAGGTCTATCAATTCAACCATTTGAAATGGATGACCATTCATTTAAGAAAAGTTGATTTTCATTAGCAATTTAGCAACTACAAATTAGGTAGGTCGACTTGTTTTTTTACATAACCTTCCCTTTTGGTACATATTTATTCAGATAATTGTACAATATTGGTTGTTATTAACACCGAGAGAGGGTTTTCTTTCATCAATATAATGCATTTGCCATTAGCCTGGCTCACTACAACAACTAACATGTCATCTCAGGTGTCAGGATGAACCATTTTCTCACAAAAATTGGATTCAAACAAACTGTCTCTCGTCAACAGTTTCACTTGTCACCATGATTGCATGTTAGGCCTAAATAAAAGGTCATGTAAGTACACAAGTAGTTTGAAAAGTAGTTATTCTACAGAAACATAGTTATACAGTAAGTTATATTACAACCTACCTCTCCAGTAAGCAGTGTGTTCTCTCTCTCTAATGAAATAGGACATTAATAATCTGTCAGTAGTTAGTTGAATCAGTACCTTTACACTGTTCTGTTTGTCTGTACAACAGCTAACCTCCCAGAATCAGAATCTTGTGATGTCACAATGAAGGCCTCATTGCCATGACTACCCACAGAAGCTCTCATGTGTAGTCAAATGCTGGAACAATTCACTTTTTTAGCATATGCAGCACAGTCATAACTGATATTTGCATTGAATCCACGTAACCACATTTTTTATTCAAATAAAATGCTCTACCTCATATCAAATGGTTGACCATTCATAATACAGGTGTTTTGACGAATTCAAAGTCAATATGTTTTAGATATCACAACTAGCATCCAGGTTTACTTAGGTTATTTGTTTGATCTGAGCCTACCACTAATGTCAATGTTTACCTGTCAAAGGTTTGGACACACCTACTCATTCAAGGTTTTTTTCTCTTTTTTTCTACATTGTAGAATAATAGTGAAGACATCAAAACTATGAAATAAACACATGGAATCATGTAGTAAGAAAAAAGTGTTAAACAAATGAAAGTATGTTTTATATTCGAGATTCTTCAAAGGAGCCACCCTTTGCCTTGATAACAGCTTTGCACACTCTTGGTATTCTCTTAACCAGCTTCATGAGGTGGTCATCTGGAATGCAATTTAATAAACAGGTGTGCCTTGTTAAAAATTCATTAGAGAAATTTCATTCCTTCTTGCGTTTGAGACAATAAATAGTGTTGTGACAAGGTAGACGTGGTATACAGAAGATCGCTACATTTTGGGAAAAAAGTCCATATTATGGCAAGAACAGTTCAAAACAGCAAAGAGAAATGACAGTCCATCATTACTTTAAGACATGAAGATCAGACAATCAGGAAAATGTCAAGAACTTTGAAAGTTCCCCCCCAACCCCTCTTGTACGCTGCTGCTACTCTGTGTTTATCATATATGCACAGTCACTTTAATCATATCTACATGTACATACTACCTGTCATGTATTGTCATGTTATGTCTTGTTCCTGTTCTTTCGCTTCACTTCGTTTCCCCCTGCTGGTCGTATTAGGTTACCTTCTCTCCTTCCCCCAGCTGTTCCTCATCTCCTCTAACTACCTCGTTTACTCTCTCCCACCTGTTCCCATTTTTCCCTCTGATTAGGTCTCTATTTCTCTCTCTGTTTCTGCTTCTGTCTTTGTCAGATTCTCGTTTGCTTCACCCTTGTCCCGTCCTGTCGTAATCTGCCTCTTCATCAGATGCTACGTGTGATCAGGTACCTCTGTCCTCTACAACCCGCGCCTACCCGGAGAGACCAGCAGTCTGTTGCAGCTAACCCTGCTATTCTCCTCTGCTGCTAGAAGGGGACTCTCCTGTATAGATCAGAGGACTATATGATTTATTTGTCGCCCTCTCTGCGGGTTGTCTATTTTGTCTATCGATACATCTGAAGAGGATATGTCTTCCCTGTGTTTGGACATTAAAAGACTCTGTTTCTGTTAAACCGCTTTTGGGTCCTCACTCACCTGCATAACAGAAGAATCTGACCAAGAATGGACCCAGCGACTTCGGATCCTCTCCACTCAGCCGTCGAGATCCAGGGAGCGATGCTAGGCAGACACGAGCAGGAATTGTCTGTTGCTCGACATGCCGTTGAGACCCTGGCCGCCCAAGTCTCCGACCTCTCGAAACATATTCACCATCTCCGCCTCGATCCACCAGCCACTTCCAGGGATTCCGAGTCTCCGGAGCCCAGAATTAATAACCCACCGTGTTACTCGCCTACGTCATATCTCTCCTTACTGGACGGGCTCTTGAGTGGGGCACGGTAATCTGGGAGGCGAGGGCTGAGTGTACTAACCAGTATCAGAACTTTAAGGAGGAGATGATACAGGTTTTTGATCGTTCTGTTTTTGGGGAAGAAGCTTCCAGGGCCCTGTCTTCCCTATGTCAAGGTAATCGATCCATAACTGATTACTCTATAGAGTTTCGCACTCTTGCTGCCTCCAGTGACTGGAACGAGCCGGCTTTGCTCGCTCGTTTTCTGGAGGGTCTCCGCGTGGAGGTAAAGGATGAGATTCTCTCCCGGGAGGTTCCTTCCAGCGTGGATTCCTTGATTGAACTCACTATTCGCATAGAACGACGGGTTGATCTTCGTCACCGAGCTCGTGGAAGGGAGCTCGCGTTATCCGTTGCCCCCCTCTCCGCATCACTACCCTCTTCTTCCACTGGCTCGGGTGCTGAGCCTATGCAGCTGGGGGGTATTCGCATCTCGACTAAGGAGAGGGAACGGAGAATCACCAACCGCCTCTGTCTCTATTGCGGTTCCGCTGGTCATTTTGTCACTTCATGTCCAGTAAAAGGCCAGAGCTCATCAGTAAGCGGAGGGCTACTGGTGAGCGCTACTACTCAGGTCTGTCCTTCAAGATCCTGTACTACCTTGTCGGTCCATCTACGCTGGACCGGTTCGGCAGCTTCCTGCAGTGCCTTGATAGACTCTGGGGCGGAGGGCTGTTTTATGGACGAAGCCTGGGCTCGGGAACATGACATTCCTCTCAGACGGTTAGGGGAGCCCACGGCCTTGTTCGCCTTGGATGGTAGTCCCCTCCCCAGGATTCAGTGTGAAACCCTACCTTTAACCCTCACTGTCTCTGGTAATCATAGCGAAACCATTTCTTTTTAAATTTTTCGTTCACCTTTTACACCTGTTGTTTTGGGCCATCCCTGGCTAGTGTGTCATAATCCTTCTATTAATTGGTCTAGTAATTCTATCCTCTCCTGGAACGTCTCTTGTCATGTGAAGTGTTTAATGTCTGCTATCCCTCCTGTTTCCTCTGTCTCTTCTTCACAGGAGGATCCTGGTGATTTGACAGGGGTGCCGGAGGAATATCACGATCTGCGCACGGTGTTCAGTCGGTCCAGGGCCACCTCCCTTCCTCCGCACCGGTCGTATGATTGTAGTATTGATCTCCTTCCGGGTACCACTCCCCCGGGGTAGACTATACTCTCTGTCGGCTCCCGAACGTAAGGCTCTCGAAGATTATTTGTCTGTAGCTCTCGACGCCGGTACCGTAGTCCCCTCCTCCTCTCCCGCCGGAGCGGGGTTCTTTTTTGTTAAGAAAAATGACGGGACACTGCGCCCCTGCGTAGATTATCGAGGGCTGAATGACATAACGGTTAAGAATCGTTATCCGCTTCCCCTTATGTCTTCAGCCTTCGAGATCCTGCAGGAAGCCAGGTTTTTCACTAAGTTGGACCTTCGTAACGCTTACCATCTCGTGCGCATCAGGGAGGGGGACGAGTGGAAACGGCGTTTAACACTCCGTTAGGGCACTTTGAATACCGGGTTCTGCCGTTCGGCCTCGCTAACGCTCCAGCTGTGTTTCAGGCATTAGTGAATGATGTACTGAGAGACATGCTGAACATCTTTGTTTTCGTTTACCTTGATGATATCCTGATTTTTTTCACCGTCACTCCAGATTCATGTTCAGCACGTTCGACGTGTCCTCCAGCGCCTTTTAGAGAATTGTCTTTATGTGAAGGCTGAGAAGTGCTCTTTTCATGCCTCCTCCGTCACATTTCTCGGTTCTGTTATTTCCGCTGAAGGCATAAAGATGGATCCCGCTAAGGTCCAAGCTGTCAGCGATTGGCCCGTCCCTAAGTCACGTGTCGAGCTGCAGCGCTTTCTCTGCTTCGCGAATTTCTATCGTCGTTTCATCCGTAATTTCGGTCAGGTGGCAGCTCCTCTCACAGCCCTTACTTCTGTCAAGACGTGCTTTAAGTGGTCCGTTTCTGCCCAGGGAGCTTTTGATATCCTCAAGAAGCGTTTTACATCCGCACCTATCCTTGTTACACCTGACGTCTCTAGACAGTTCATTGTGGAGGTTGACGCATCAGAGGTGGGCGTGGGAGCCAGTCTTTCCCAGCGCTCCCCTTCTGACGACAAGGTCCACCCTTGCGCGTATTTTTCTCATCGCCTGTCGCCGTCGGAACGTAACTATGATGTGGGAAACCGCGAACCGCCATCCGCTTAGCCCTAGGCGAATGGCGACAGTGGTTGGAGGGGCGACCGTTCCTTTTGTCGTTTGGACTGACCATAGGAACCTTGAGTACATCCGTTCTGCCAAACGACTTAATGCGCGACAGGCTCGTTGGGCGCTGTTTTTCGCTCGTTTCGAGTTCGTTATTTCTTATCGTCCGGGCTCTAAGAACACCAAGCCTGATGCTTTATCCCGTCTCTTTAGTTCTTCTGTAGCCTCCACCGACCCCGAGGGAATTCTCCCTGAGGGGCGTGTTGTCGGGTTGACTGTCTGGGGAATTGAGAGGCAGGTAAAGCAAGCACTCACTCACACTCCGTCGCCGCGCGCTTGTCCTAGGAACCTTCTTTTCGTTCCCGTTCCTACTCGTCTGGCCGTTCTTCAGTGGGCTCACTCTGCCAAGTTAGCCGGCCACCCCGGCGTTCGGGGTACGCTTGCTTCTATTCGCCAGCGTTTTTGGTGGCCCACTCAGGAGCGTGACACGCGTCGTTTCGTGGCTGCTTGTTCAGACTGCGCGCAGACTAAGTCCGGTAACTCCCCTCCTGCCGGCCGTCTCAGACCGCTTTCCATTCCCTCTCGACCGTGGTCTCACATCGCCTTAGACTTTATTACCGGACTGCCTTCGTCAGCGGGGAAGACTGTTATTCTAATGGTTGTCGATAGGTTCTCTAAGGCGGCTCATTTTATTCCCCTCGCTAAGCTTCCTTCTGCTAAAGAGACGGCACAAATCATCATTGAGAATGTTTTCAGAATTCATGGTCTTCCGTCAGACGCCATTTCGGACAGGGGTCCGCAATTCACGTCTCAATTTTGGAGGGAGTTTTGCCGTTTGATTGGGGCTTCCGTCAGTCTCTCTTCCGGTTTTCACCCCCAGTCTAACGGTCAAGCAGAACGGGCCAATCAGACTATTGGTCGCATCTTACGCAGTCTTTCTTTTCAAGCGCTATGATGAAACTGGCTCTCATGAGGACCGCCACAGGAAAGGAAGACCCAGAGTTACCTCTGTTGCAGAGGATACGTTCATTAGAGTTACCAGCCTCATAAATTGCATTCCAAAGAAATGCTTTACAGAGTTCAAGTAACAGACGTTGCACCACAGACTGTCCAGGAGTTGGCGGATGCTTTAGTCCAGGTCTGGGAGGAGATCCCTCAGGAGACCATCCGCCACCTCATCAGGAGCATGCCCAGGCGTTGTAGAGAGGTCATACAGGCACGTGGAGGCCACACACACTACTGAGCCTCATTTTAACTTGTTTTAAGGACATTAGATCAAAGTTGGATCAGCCTGTAGTGTGGTTTTCCACTTTAATTTTGAGTGTGACTCCAAATCCAGACCTCCATGGGCTGATAAATTTGATTTCCATTGATAATTTTTGTGTGAATTTGTTGTCAGCACATTCAACTATGTGAAGAAAAAGTATTTAATAAGAACATTTCATTCATCAACTCCCTAGAAAGGCCAAAACCTAGGAAGAAACATAGAGAGGAACCAGGCTATGTGGGGTGGCCAGTCCTCTTCTGGCTGTGCCGGGTGGAGATTATAACAGAACATGGCCAAGGTGTTCAAATGTTCATAAATGACCAGCATGGTTCAATAATAATAAGGCAGAACAGTTGAAACTGGAGCAGCAGCACGGCCAGGTGGACTGGGGACAGCAAGGAGTCATCATGTCAGGTAGTCCTGAGGCATGGTCCTAGGGCTCAGGTCCTCCAAGAGAGCGAAATAAAGAGAGAAAGAGAGAATTAGAGAGAGCACACTTAAATTCACACATGACACCGAATAGGACAGGAGAAGTACTCCAGATATAACAAAGTGACCCTAGCCCCCTGACACATAAACTACTGCCGCATAAATACTGGAGGCTGAGACAGGAGGGGTCAGGAGACACTGTGGCCCCATCCGAGGACACCCCCCGGTAATGGCCAAACAGGAAGGATATAACCCCACCCACTTTGCCAAAGCACAGCCCGACACCACTAGAGGGATATCTTCATCCACCAACTTACCATCCTGAGACAAGGCCGAGTATAGCCCACAAAGATCTCCGCCACTGCAAAACCCAAGGGGGAGTGCCAACACAGACAGGAAGATCACATCAGTGACTCAGCCCCAGTAAGCTCCTGTAATAGGGTTAGAGGCAGAGAATCCCAGTGGAAAGATTGGGAACCGGCCAGGCAGAGACAGCAAGGGCGGTTCGTTGCTCCAGACCCTTTCCGTTCACCTTCCCACTCCTGGGCCAGACTACACTCAATCATATGACCCACTGAAGAGATGAGTCTCAGTAAAGACTTAAAGGTTGAGACCGAGTTTGCGTCTCTTACATGGGTAGGCAGACCATTCCATAAAAATGGAACTCTATAGGAGAAAGCCCTGCCTCAAGCTGTTTGCTTAGAAATTCTAGGGACAATTAGGAGGCCTCGTCTTGTGACCATAGCGTACGTGTAGGTATGTACGAAAGGACCAAATCAGAGAGATAGGTAGGAGCAAGCCCATGTAATGCTTTGTAGGTTAGCAGTAAAACTTTGAAATCAGCCAGTGTAGGGAGGCTAGCACTGGAGTAATATGATCACATTTTTGGGTTCTAGTCAGGATTCTAGCAGCTGTATTTAGCACTAACTGAAGTTTATTTTGTGCTTTATCCGGGTAGCTGGAAAGTAGAGCATTGCAGTAGTCTAACCTAGAAGTGACAAAAGCATGGATTCATTTTACTGCATCATTTTTGGACAGAAAGTTTCTGATTTTTGCAAAGTTACGTAGATGTTCTTCAAAAGAGAGATCAGGGTCCAGAGTAACGCCGAAGTCCTTCACAGTTTTATTTGAGACTACTGTACAATTATTAAGATTAATTGTCAGATTCAACAGAAGATCTCTTTGTTTCTTGGGACCTAGAACAAGCATCTCTGTTTTGTCTGAGTTTAAAAGTCGAACGTTTGCAGCCATCCACTTCCTTATGTCTGAAACACATGCTTTTTGCGAGGGCAATTTTGGGGCTTCACCATGTTTCATTGAAATGTACAGCTGTGTGTCATCCGCATAGCAGTGAAAGTTAACATTATGTTCTCGAATGACATCCCAAGAGGTAAAATATATAGTGAAAACAATAGTGGTCCTAAAACGAAACCTTGAGGAACACTGAAATTTACAGTTGATTTGTCAGAGGACAAACCATTCACAGAGACAAACTCATATCTTTCCGACAGATAAGATCTAAACCAGGCCAGAACTTGTCCGGGTAGACCAATTTGGGTTTCCGATCTCTCCAAAAGAATTTGGTGATCGATGGTATCAAAAGCAGCACTAAGGTCTAGGAGCATGAGGACAGATGCAGATCCTCGGTCTGATGCCATTAAAGGTCATTTACCACCTTCACAAGTCCAGTCTCAGTGCTATGATGGGGTCTAAAACCAGACGGAAGCATTTCGTATACATTGTTTGTCTTCAGGAAGGCAGTGAGTTGCTGCGCAACAGCCTTTTCTAAGTCAGATTCGATATAGGCCGATAGTTTTTTATATTTTCTGGGTCAAGGTTTGGCTTTTTAAAGAGAGGCTTTATTACTGCCACTTTTAGTGAGTTTGGTACAAATCCGGTGGATAGAGAGCCGTTAATTATGTTCAACATAGGAGGGCCAAGCACAGGAAGCAGCTCTTTCAGTAGTTTAGTTGGAATAGGGTCCAGTATGCAGCTTGAAGGTTTAGAGGCCATGATTATTTTCATCATTGTGTCAAGATATATAGTACTAAAACACTTGAGCGTCTCTCTTGATCCTAGGTCCTGGCAGAGTTGTGCAGACTCAGGACAACTGAGCTTTGAAGAAATACGTAGATGTAAAGAGTCCGTAATTAGCTTTCTTGATCTTTTCCTCAAAGAAGTTCATGAATTTATCACTGCTGAAGTGAAAGCCATCCTCTCTTGGGGAATGCTGCTTTTTAGTTAGCTTTGCGACAGTATCAAAAGGAATGTCGGATTGTTCTTATTTTCCTCAAATAAGTTAGTAAAATAGGATGATCGAGCAGCAGTAAGGGCTCTTCGGTGCTGCACGGTACTGTCTTTCCAAGCTAGTCGGAAGACTTCCACTTTGGTGTAGTGCCATTTCCGTTCCAATTTTCTGGAAGCTTGCTTCAGAGTTCGGGTATTTTCTGTGTACCAGGGAGCTAGTTTCTTATGAGAAATGTTTTTAGTTTTTAGGGGTGCAACTGCATCTAGGGTATTGCGCAAGGTTAAATTGAGTTCCTCAGTTAGGTGGTTAACTGATTTGTGTCCTCTGGCGTCCTTGGGTAGACAGAGGGAATCTGGAAGGACATCAAGGAATCTTTGTGTTGTCTGTGAATTTATAGCACGACTTTTGATGTTCCTTGGTTGGGGTCTGAGCAGATTATTTGTTGCAATTGCAAACGTAATAAAATGGTGGTAATATAGTCCAGGATTATGAGGAAAAACATGAAGATCCACAACATTTATTCCATGGGACAAAACTAGGTCCAGAGTATGACTGTGACAGTGAGTGGGTCCAGAGACATGTTGGACAAAACCAATATACTCTATAGTATCCCTCTCTATCATGTTCATCTCTATCATAATTTAAGGACCGATGCCGGAGACGAGAAGCAGGTAGAGTCAAATATTTAATTGTGAACAGACATAGAACAAGACAGGAACATGCTTCAGCACACTGGTAAACAAGGACAGATGACTTTCAATGCAAAAACAGGGAACAGAGAGGGGAACCCGACAGATACAGAAGTGTGGAAGGTAATGACAGAGGTGATTGAGTCCAGGTGAGAACAATAATCGCTGACCCGCAAGATGGGGGAAGGCAGGTGTCAGTAATGATGATGACAGAAGCGATCAATGCTGGGGAGCTTGGCGCCCTCGACAGACAGGGGGGAAGATAGGTAGCAGGAGTGACACATATTCCCTCTATCATTTCAATCTCTATCATATTCCTGTCTATCATATTCCTTAAATATCATATTACCCTCTTTCAGATTTATTATATATCATAATCCCCTATATCATATTTATTATATATCATATTTATTATATATCATATTACCCTCCATCATATTACCCTCTATCATATATATTATATATCATATTACCCTCTATCAGATTTATTATGTATCATATTCCCCTCTTTCAGATTTATTATATATCATATTCCCCTCTCAGATATATTATATATCATATTTATTATATATCATATTTATTATATATCATATTCCCCTCTATCAGATTTATTATATATCATATTCCCCTCTATCATATTTATTATATATAATATTCCCCTCTTTCAGATTTATTACATATCATATTCCCCTCTCAGATTTATTATATATCATATTTATTATATATCATATTTATTATATATCATATTCCCCTCTATCATATTTATTATATATCATATTCCCTCAATCATATTCCCTCTATCATATTTATTATATATCATATTTATTATATATCATATTCCCCTCTATCAGATTTATTATATATCATATTCCCCTCAATCATATTCCCCTCTATCATATTTATTATATATCATATTTATTATATATCATATTCCCTCTATCAGATTTATTATATATCATATTCCCTCAATCATATTCCCTCTATCATATTTATTATATATCATATTCCCCTCTATCAGATTTATTATATATCATATTCCCCTCTATCAGATTTATTATATATCATATTCCCCTCTATCAGATTTATTATATATCATATTCCCCTCTATCATATTTATTATATATCATATTCCCCTCTATCAGATTTATTATATATCATATTCCCTCTATCATATTTATTATATATCATATTCCCCTCTATTAGATATTATATATCATATTCCCTCTATCATATTCCCCTGTATAATATTTATTATATATCATATTCCCTCTATCATATTTATTATATATCATATTACCCTCTATCATATTCCCCTCTATCATATTCCATTTGATTATATTCCCCTCTATCATATTCCCTCTATCATTTTCATATTATATCATATATTATCATATTCCCTCTATCATATTCCCTCTATCGTATGACTCTATATCATATTCCCCTCTATAATATTCCCTCTATCATATTCCCTTCTATCATATTCCCTCTATAATATTCCCCTCTATCCCTCTATCATATTGTCATGTTGCTGCCTCTATTGTTGGTATTCCTCTATCATATTCCTATTATCATATCATATTCCCTCTATCGTATGACTCTATATCATATTCCCCTCTATAATATTCCCCTCTTAACACATTCATCTTATATCATATTTTCCTGTTTTGTTCTCTATTGTAATCATATTCCTCTATTTCATACTACCTTAGTCATATCCTCTATCATGTTTTGTCCTATATCATATTCCCCTCTTATTCAATCCTCTATCATATTCCCTCTATAAATATTCCTCTATATCATATTCCCTCTATCATATTCCCTCTATCATACTCTCTATCATATTCCCTCTATAATATTCCCCTCTTAACACATTGCTCTATATCATATTTCTCTGTCATATTCGTCTCTATTGTAATCCTCTATCATATTCCTCTATTTCATACTACCTTAGTCATATCCCCTCTATCATGTGCCTCTATCATATTCCCCTCTTATTACAATCCTCTATATCATATTCCTCTGTCATATACCTCTCTATTGTATTCCTCTGTCATAAACCTCTATTTCATATCCCCTCTATCATGTGCCTCTATCATATTCCCTCTATGGCTGCTTTGAGTGATGTATTGTTGTCCCTACCTTGTTGTATTTTTTGCTGTTTTCTGTGCCTTACAATGTTTGTGCCCTGTTTTGTTCTGCTAACATGTTGTGTTGCCTCCATGTTGTTGTCAGGTTCTGTTGCAACCATGTTGTGTTGTCATGTTGCTGCTATCATCTCTATATGTTCTCGTGTTGGGTCTATCATTATGTAGTGTTGTATTGTCACTCATGTTGTGATGTGTGTTTTGTCCTATATTTATATTTTTAATCTCAAGCCCCCATCCCCTCATCATAGGCCTTTAACCTTTTGGTAGGCAGTCATTGTAAATCAAAATGAGTTCTTAATTAACTGACTTGCCTAGTTAAATAAATGTTCAATTAAATAAAATTAATAAAATATCATATTCCTCTCTATCATATTCATCTGTATCATATTCCTCTCTATCATATTCCTCTCTATCGTATTCCCCTCTATCATATTCCTCTCTATCAAATTCCTCTCTATCATATTCCTCTCTATCATATTCTCTACTCTATCATATTCCTCTCTATTATTCCTCTATCCCTTCATCTATCATATTCCATCTCTATCATATTCCTCTCTATCATATTCCTCTCTATCATATTCCTCTCTATCATATTCTCTATCATATTCCTCTCTATCATATTCCTCTCTATCGTATTCCACTCTATCATATTCCTCTCTATCATCTCTATCATATTCCTCTCTATCATATTCCTCTCTATCATATTCCTCTCTATTGTATTCCACTCTATCATATTCCTCTCTATGTATTCCACTCTATCATATTCCTCTCTATCATCTCTATCATATTCCTCTCTATCATATTCCTCTCTATCATATTCTCTCTATTGTATTCCATCTCTATCATATTCCTCTCTATCGTATTCCTCTCTATCATATTCCTCTCTTCATCTCTATCATATCTATCGTATTCCTCTCTATCATATTCCTCTCTATCATATTCCTCTCTATCGTATTCCACTCTATCATATTCCTCTCTATCATATTCCTCTCTATCGTATTCCACTCTATCATATTTCTCTCTATCATCTCTATCATATTCCTCTCTATCGTATTCCACTCTATCATATTCCTCTCTATCATCTCTATCGTATTCCACTCTATCATATTCCTCTCTATCATATTCCTCTCTATCGTATTCCACTCTATCATATTCCTCTCTATCATCTTCCCTTTATCATATTCCCCTCTATCATATTCCTCTCTATCGTATTCCACTCTATCATATTCCTCTCTATCATCTTCCCTTTATCATATTCCCCTCTATCATATTCCTCTCTATCGTATTCCACTCTATCATATTCCTCTCTATCGTATTCCACTCTATCATATTCATCTCTATCATCTCTATCATATTCCTCTCTATCATATTCCTCTCTATCATATTCCTCTCTATCATATTCCACTCTATCATATTCCTCTCTATCATCTCTATCATATTCCACTCTATCATATTCCTCTCTATCATATTCCTCTCTATCATATTCCTCTCTATCATCTTCCCTTCATCATATTCCTCTCTATCATATTCCTCTCTATCATATTCCACTCTATCATATTCCTCTCGATCATATTCCTCTGTATCGTATTCCACTCTATCATATTCCTCTCTATCATATTCCTCTCTATCATATTCCTCTCTATCGTATTCCACTCGACCATATTCTTCTCTATCATATTCCTCTCTATCATAGTTCTCTCTATCGTACTCCACTCTATCATATTCCTCTCTATCATCTTCCCTTCATCATATTCCCCTCTATCATATTCCTCTCTATCATATTCCTCTCTATCGTATTCCACTCTATCATATTCCTCTCTATCATATTCCTCTTTATCATTTTCCTCTCTATCGTATTCCACTCTATCATATTCCTCTCTATCATATTCCTCTCTATCATATTCCTCTCTATCGTATTCCACTCTATCATATTCCTCTCTATCGTATTCCACTCTATCATATTCCTCTCTATCATCTTCCCTTCATCATATTCCCCTCTATCATATTTCTCTCTATGATATTCCCCTCTATCATATTTCTCTCTATTGTATTCCCTCTATCAATTACCCTCTCTAACAAACTCCGCTCTACCCTCCATCTACTCCCCCTCCCTTTCCGTCCTCATCTCAGCACAGCTCCGCTCCATCAGGTAGATTTGTAATTCAACATTTTAACAGTGCAACACTCCCCAGATTTGTGAAATGTAAAAATTGTGTGTTTGGACTGTGTTATACTGTATGCCTTGACACGAATCAAACAGAAAGTAAACCTTTTTTATAGATGTTTTATTGCATTTTTCATTGCATGCAAAAATACTGTATCCTGCCCTGCTCTCTCTCTCTAATACCCAGTCTACTCATCCATCTTCAAACTTTCATCCTTTCCCTGCTCTTCTATCACCCTCTCAGTTCCACCTCCAGCTGGCTCCCTCTTTTCTTCTTCTCTAGTCTCTTCCTCTCCTCTTTCCTCCTCTTTTCTCTCTTCTCCTCCTTTTCTTGAATCTTTCTCTCCATCTCCAAGAACTCAGCTCGAGCTTTCTCTCTCTTTTTCAGCTCCTCAGAACACTTCTTCTCTTTCTTAATCCTGTCTTTCATCATGTCATTATGTATCTTCATCAGCCCCTCTAACCTCTTTTTCTCTGCCTTTTCCTTCTCTTTTCTTTCCTTCTCTCTCTTTTTCTGTTCTAACTTCTCCTCTTTTTCTCAGCCTTCATGACTTTCTTCTGCTCTTTCTCTCTCTCATTCATCTCTTTCTTCTCCCTCTTTTTGTTCTCCTCCTCCTTGTTTTTCTTCTCCTTTCTCTCTTTCTCGTCATCTTTCAACTTCTTATGCAGATTCTTATTTTTCTCTTTTTCCTTCATCTTCAAAATGGGATTTTCTGCATGTGGTTCATGACCAGAAAGCCCACTCTTCCAAGGATGGTCTCTGCTCTCTCTGATGAAACCATCCCATTGGAGCTCTTGGAATGGGCACAGTCCGCCCCACGCTTCAATCCCTCCCTCTGTCTCACCTCCTCCTTGACGCTCCTCTCTTCACTCTCAATTTCAAGGCCTATCCAATAATCCTGACAGGAAGACATTGACTCTAGATGTAATATTGTTCCAATGTGTCACATTCAATACACATTTGAGTGATCGACATACAATGATGACCTCATGGGGCACACAATTTGGAGGACAGTAATTAAAGGTCCCTTGTTTTTTTTTGTATTCCCATTATATTTTTAAATACCCATAGATGTTCTTCCTGGGTCCATACTAAAAGTAATACAAATGTTAACTCTAGTGAGGGGTGATGTTTCATACTATGAGCAAAGAGCAGCAAGGTTGGGGTCAATTCCAGTCAATTCAAGAAGAACTCTAAAATTCCAATTCTCTTCAATGCTTTGAATTGAAATGGAACTGACCCCATACCTGTAAAGTAGTAGTGTAAAATAGACACCTACCTTTGCCTCTTCCAGGGTCCAGGTCCTGGGTTCATCATTGCGGGTTGCCAGAGTTAAGTTAACATCTGGTCCAGCTGGTGAGCGTGAGGGCAGAGATCCACCTCTTCACTAGGGCCCTTCACTTTCTGCTCTGGCTCCTTGTGGTCCTTGTCATGGATGCATCCCAGATTGGAGGAATTGCTCGGACAGGGCTTTTATCACCTGTCAGTTCCCTCTCTTGACAGTGGATGCAACTGCACTTGCATCTGTGTCAACTGAGCACTCTGTGTTGTCCTCAACTGTCTCCTCTGGTAGTTGGTGGTCGTTGTTGTTGTGGATGCATGGCAGAACTGAATGACTTTTATCTTCCCAAGTGTAAATGGCAACAGTTGCTTCTTTGTCTACTGAGAACTCTGTGTTGTCCTCAACTTTCTCCCATAGCTGTTTGTGGTCAATGCTGTGGGTGCAGGGCAGCCTTAGAGGCAGTACTGCGGGTGCAGGAAGACTCTTATCAGCTGAAAACTCCTCTTGGAGGATAGAGGACACGAAAGCGGCAGATTCACTGGCGACTGGACACTTGTTGGTTCCCTCTACTGCCTCCTCTGGCAGTTTGTAGTCAATGCCAAAGACAGGTGGCAGACTTGGAGGCAGCATTGGGACAGGGCATTTAGCTGTTGATCTGTCCACTCCATCAACAGTAGCTGTGCCTGAAGTGTTCTCTGTAGCACCTGAGACCTCATAGGCATCCTCTACTGTCTGCTCTGGAGGCATGAAGTCATCGTCAAAGATTGGTGGCAGGCATGGAGGCAGCACTGAAGGAAGACTTCTGAATGAATTAACAATGAACCGCTGAGCCAGTGGTGGGAGGGAGAAAGGATAGAATCTGTCCTCTTCCTTTATATTAAATATTGCCACTGGAGCAACTGAGAGCTCAGTGGTTCCCTCTACTGTCTGCTGTGGTGGAATGGAGTCATCATTCAAGAAGTGTGGCAGGTATCGATGCAGCATTGAGGAAAGATGTGTATCTGTCAATAAGTCCTCTCTTTTACCAGTAGATACATCTGCTGTGGCCTCTGTGGCAACTGGGCACTCAGCAGGGACAAAGTATGAAAATACAATGAACCGCTGTGCATCCTGAGCGCGTATGGCCAATGGAGAGGGGGATGTAACATGGCTGGTATAGGCCTCCGATTGGTGAAAGCCAGCGGTGGGAGGGAGTCAATACAGGGAGCCATGAACTCAGTGAGTGGACGGTTGTTCACATCTCTCACATTCTGCGGGAGAAAAGAAACAGACATGTTGAAAGTGATCACATTCACGACATACATACTTTATGAGTCAACGCTATTTACTTATACATCACATATACAGTGCCTTCGGAAAGTATTCAGACCCCTTCACTTTTTCCACATTTTGTGACCTTACAGCCTAATTCAAAAATGTAATAAATCATTTTTTTCCCCTCATCAATCTACGCACAATAGCCCATAATGGCAAAGCAAAAACAGAATTGTTCCAAATTCATTACAAATAAAATGTGAAATATCACATTTACATAAGTATTCAGACCCTTTACTCAGTGCTTTGTTGAAGCACCTTTAGCAGCGATTACAGCATAGAATCTTCTTGGGTATTACGCTACAAGCTTGGAAATCTTGTGTTTGGGGAATTCTCTTAGGAGAATCCAAGTTAGGTTGGATGGGGAGATTTTCTGCACAGCTATTTTCCGGTCTCTCCAGAGATGTTCGATCAGGTACAAGTCCAGTCTCTGGATGGTTCAATAAAGGAGATTCAGAGACTTGTCCTGAAGAAACTTCTGCATTGTCTTGGCTATGTACATAGGGTCATTGTTCTGTTGGAAGGTGACTCTTCACCACACTCTGAGGTCCTGATTGTTCTGGAGCAGGTTGTCATCAAGGATCTCTCTGTACTTTGCTCTGTTCATCTTTGCCTAGATCCTGACTAGTCTCCCATTCCCTGTAATTGAAAAACATCCCCACAGCATGATGCTGCCACCACCATGTATCACCGAAGGGGTGTTGGCAGATTTACTCCAGATGTGACCCTTGGCATTGGGGCAAAATACTTCAATTTTAATTTCATCAGACCAGAGCATCTTGTTTCTCGTGGTCTGAGAGACTTCAGGTGCCTTTTGGCAAACTCCAAGCAGGCTGTCATGTGCATTCTACTGAGGAGTGGCTTCCATCTGGCCACTCTACCTTAAAGGCCTGATTGATGGAGTGCTGCAGAGATGGTTGTCCTTCTGGAAGGTTCTCCCATCTCCACAGAGGAACTCTCGAGCTCTGTCAGAGTCACCATCTGGTTCTTGGTCACCTCCCTGACCAAGGCCCTTCTCCCCGATTGCTCCGTTTGGCTGGGCGGCCAGCTCTAGGAAGAGTCTTGGTGGTTCCAAACATCTTCTATTTAAGAATGATGGAGAACAGTGCGTTCTTGGGGACCTTCAATGTTGAGGAGAGGTTTTGTACCCTTCCCCAGATCTGTGCCTCGACACAATCCTGTTTCGGAGCTCATGAACTGTAACTGTGGGACCTTATATAGACAGGTGTGTGCCTTTCCAAATCATGTCCAATCAGTTGAAAATACAACTGGTGGATTCCAGTCATGTTGCAGAAACATCTCAAGGATGATCAGTGGAAACAGGATGAACATGAGCTAATTTACAGTCTCATAGCAAAGGGTCTGAATATACGGAAAAAAGGTATTTCAACATTTCTAAAAAACTGTATTTGCTTTGTCAATATTGTCACGCCTTGGTCATTGTATTTTGTGTTTTCGTTATATATTTGGTCAGGCCAGGGTGTGACATGGGTTTATGTTATATTGTATGTTCGTATTGGGGTTTGTAGTATTTGGGATCGCGGCTGATTAGGGGTGAATAGGCTTGGCTGCCTGAGGCGGTTCTCAATCAGAGTCAGGTGATTCTCGTTGTCTCTGATTGGGAACCGTATTTAGGTAGCCTGGTTTCGCTTTGTATTTCGTGGGTGATTGTTCCTGTCTCTGTGTAGTTTCACCAGATAGGCTGTAATTAGGTTTCACGTTCCGTTTGTTGTTTTTGTATTTGTTTAGTTATTTCATGTATCGTCACTTTTTCTATTAAAGTCATGAGTAACAACTACGCTGCATTTTGTCTGACTCCCTTTCCACAAACGAAGAACTCCGTTACAAATATGGGGTATTGTTTGTAGTTGCTGAGAATTTGCATATTCAATCAATTTTAAAAATAAGGCTATTACGTAAAATAAAAGGTAGAAAAAGTCAAGGTGTCTGAATTCTTTCCAAAAGGCACTGTATATATCTAATGTCCTCTCAGATGCTCTGCACCAGTCTGTACCAAC